>NW_016159168.1:59649-77721 GCF_001687245.7 Rhagoletis zephyria
CCTCCGCCCACTAACCCAAAAACTGTGGGCAAATAACTAAACATTCCCTGATAGAAGAACTTACCTATATTTTTGGGTCAAATTGCGCACTTTTGTATGCACGTCCTGCGCGCATACAATTTCCCGGCCATTTGCTTGGAAATATCAGCATAAATATGCCCATTTCGTTTGGCTCGACGGAAATCAACAGCACGTTCCGCCCACAGCTCAATCAGGATTTGGTCATCCTGCTCGCTCCATACAACACGCTTTTTTGTCGCTGACATCTGAAATTGAAAAANAAGACGGTTATCTCCTCAATCTTGCTCTGTAGCCCGTTGCAGTTAAATTGAAGGAGCTTCATGTGGTTCGGGAGACGTGTCGTCATGTGGGGTGTAAGGGATGTGTGTGCTTACCGCCGTTGGATGTGTGCGCTGCTGTTATGGTTGCCGCCCTGTGGTGGTGGCGGGAGGCGTCGCAGTTGAGGTCTGCGACCGGGCAGCGCAACACGGGCCCTCGAAGTTCCCAGTCCAATCTCGCGTTGTCGCAGACCTGAACATGCCCTAAAGTGGCACCAGCCAAGGCAGGTGTTGCACTTGACTGATGTCACATTACGGATTATCCTGGTCTGACATACCGTGCAGATTGTAGGGGGAACCAGGAGTTGTTAGCGGCGGCGTGTAGGTAGTGGTGCGGTTGTGTGTGTTTTGTGGTCTGTCGTGGCTGTGGTATGGTCTGTGGTGTTATTATGTTGTTGTGCTCTGGTGACTGTGTGAGGCTACTCGGGTGGACTGAGTTAGCCGTGGAGGCTGCTCTGTTTGAGCAACAGGGGGCCACGTACGACGTGGTCCACGGTCGATGTGTCCGTAGTCCTGAGCAGACTCTAAGGTGACTCCACCCCTCGCAGGTATTACACTTGACTGAGGTGGAGTTGTGGTGTAGTCGTCTCTGGCATACACAGCAGGTGTAGATTTCTGGCCCTGGGTTTGTCTCGATGCCATCCCTGAGTAGAAGAATACGTAGTGATTGTAGCCCTATCGACGAAGAATTTCTGAGATACTTCGCCGACCTAAACGGGGTAAGGCGTCGATGCTGCTGCTATGGATGTCGATGGTGAAGGTGTTGACGGTGCTAACGGAGGCGATGGAGATGGTGCTACTACCGACTGGCTGGATTCGTTTAATATTGTGTCCTAGGAAATGTATTAACATATGTAAATATTTTGGAAAACAAAATAAAAGTGAACTGAAAATACATACTAATAAAAATGACTAGTGTACTTCCGCATTGTTAACAGCGGTTCCTCCAATAATTTGGTGTACCGCCATATAATGCTTCCATGTTGATGGACTGCCACCTGATGCACCCACATTCTTTTTCTCATCTCTGCGAATTTATGTACGTATACGTTAATATTGTGCACCAAGTTTTTTGATAGAAGGGGCACGGTTTAGTTATTTGCCCAATGATTTCGAGCTATTGTGTCCGAATGGGTGACCCGATACACACAGTTGTAGCCAAGGGCCTACATTTCATTCTTGAACCTAATTTTGTAACTTTCGTTCACTCATTTATTAATAAATTCGGTCTGTAATATGCACTTTTTTGTAAACTTCGGAGTGAGTTATACCATTTTCAATGGGTACCCCAGAGGCCTTTGGAAGGTTTTAAGGGGTCAGTTATGACTTTTTACAAAGTGTAAACTATGCTGTTCCTAGTGAGTGGGATATCAAGAGCCTAACCAGCTCCCCCTCCGCCCACTAACCCAAAAACTGTGGGCAAATAACTAAACATTCCCTGATAGAAGAACTTACCTATATTTTTGGGTCAAATTGCGCACTTTTGTATGCACGTCCTGCGCGCATACAATTTCCCGGCCATTTGCTTGGAAATATCAGCATAAATATGCCCATTTCGTTTGGCTCGACGGAAATCAACAGNGATGGTGCTACTACCGACTGGCTGGATTCGTTTAATATTGTGTCCTAGGAAATGTATTAACATATGTAAATATTTTGGAAAACAAAATAAAAGTGAACTGAAAATACATACTAATAAAAATGACTAGTGTACTTCCGCATTGTTAACAGCGGTTCCTCCAATAATTTGGTGTACCGCCATATAATGCTTCCATGTTGATGGACTGCCACCTGATGCACCCACATTCTTTTTCTCATCTCTGCGAATTTATGTACGTATACGTTAATATTGTGCACCAAGTTTTTTGATAGAAGGGGCNTTGGATGTGTGCGCTGCTGTTATGGTTGCCGCCCTGTGGTGGTGGCGGGAGGCGTCGCAGTTGAGGTCTGCGACCGGGCAGCGCAACACGGGCCCTCGAAGTTCCCAGTCCAATCTCGCGTTGTCGCAGACCTGAACATGCCCTAAAGTGGCACCAGCCAAGGCAGGTGTTGCACTTGACTGATGTCACATTACGGATTATCCTGGTCTGACATACCGTGCAGATTGTAGGGGGAACCAGGAGTTGTTAGCGGCGGCGTGTAGGTAGTGGTGCGGTTGTGTGTGTTTTGTGGTCTGTCGTGGCTGTGGTATGGTCTGTGGTGTTATTATGTTGTTGTGCTCTGGTGACTGTGTGAGGCTACTCGGGTGGACTGAGTTAGCCGTGGAGGCTGCTCTGTTTGAGCAACAGGGGGCCACGTACGACGTGGTCCACGGTCGATGTGTCCGTAGTCCTGAGCAGACTCTAAGGTGACTCCACCCCTCGCAGGTATTACACTTGACTGAGGTGGAGTTGTGGTGTAGTCGTCTCTGGCATACACAGCAGGTGTAGATTTCTGGCCCTGGGTTTGTCTCGATGCCATCCCTGAGTAGAAGAATACGTAGTGATTGTAGCCCTATCGACGAAGAATTTCTGAGATACTTCGCCGACCTAAACGGGGTAAGGCGTCGATGCTGCTGCTATGGATGTCGATGGTGAAGGTGTTGACGGTGCTAACGGAGGCGATGGAGATGGTGCTACTACCGACTGGCTGGATTCGTTTAATATTGTGTCCTAGGAAATGTATTAACATATGTAAATATTTTGGAAAACAAAATAAAAGTGAACTGAAAATACATACTAATAAAAATGACTAGTGTACTTCCGCATTGTTAACAGCGGTTCCTCCAATAATTTGGTGTACCGCCATATAATGCTTCCATGTTGATGGACTGCCACCTGATGCACCCACATTCTTTTTCTCATCTCTGCGAATTTATGTACGTATACGTTAATATTGTGCACCAAGTTTTTTGATAGAAGGGGCACGGTTTAGTTATTTGCCCAATGATTTCGAGCTATTGTGTCCGAATGGGTGACCCGATACACACAGTTGTAGCCAAGGGCCTACATTTCATTCTTGAACCTAATTTTGTAACTTTCGTTCACTCATTTATTAATAAATTCGGTCTGTAATATGCACTTTTTTGTAAACTTCGGAGTGAGTTATACCATTTTCAATGGGTACCCCAGAGGCCTTTGGAAGGTTTTAAGGGGTCAGTTATGACTTTTTACAAAGTGTAAACTATGCTGTTCCTAGTGAGTGGGATATCAAGAGCCTAACCAGCTCCCCCTCCGCCCACTAACCCAAAAACTGTGGGCAAATAACTAAACATTCCCTGATAGAAGAACTTACCTATATTTTTGGGTCAAATTGCGCACTTTTGTATGCACGTCCTGCGCGCATACAATTTCCCGGCCATTTGCTTGGAAATATCAGCATAAATATGCCCATTTCGTTTGGCTCGACGGAAATCAACAGCACGTTCCGCCCACAGCTCAATCAGGATTTGGTCATCCTGCTCGCTCCATACAACACGCTTTTTTGTCGCTGACATCTGAAATTGAAAAATACACATTTTGAATTTTATATTTGTTTAAATTTTACGTTAAATAAATAAAAATACTGACCTTTGCTTATTTTTCGTTTTTTTCAGTATGTATCAATAATGAATGTGTATGTATCAATTTTCTTTTGACAGTAGCAAACTCAACTTCTGCCATTCCCAGTAGTAAACAGCTGTCATATTCGGCAGTATTGCCATATTGAAATTCGCAAATTCTGTTAAAATTCACAAAATTTTCTTGCATTAAATCTGCATTTAGAAGAGGAAAATGCACGAGTTAATGCAACTAATGCCTCTTTATGCAGATAATCCTTGTTGTCTGTCTTCCCTATAAAAGAAGCGTTATAGCGCTATGCCTTCTAGAACACGTTACCACTATAAGCGATTACCGATTTTTTGCTGGGAAAGCTCTGTGAACATTTTTAGTACATAATTTCAAAAATGCAAAATTTTGAGTTTTGACTCTTTTGAAACGGTGTGCGATATGTATTAATACACATATGTACGAGCGACCTCAATAAAAGCGAGCTGAATCACATAGAGGAGTCAAGGCGTTGGATTTAGAAGGAGGAACCTATCAAACTCCCCCCCCCCCAGCAGGAGCAACAAAGTCATTGGTTGTGTATCCAGTTTTCACCCGGTTGAAACCTCCCATTATAACCTAAAAATCACAGGTTACCCTATAATAAAAGGTTGCAGTAAGTAAAGAAAAATTGTATTTCAAAAATTTTGCGATAAAAACTTAAGTGCTGACATACCTACGACACACACTCGTACATAAGTAAAACGACTTGCATGCGAAGAACCGACCGTCTTACCGCAGAACTCCACAGGCGAACACCGATGGCCTACCAACTGTCATTTTGACGAGCAATGTGATTGCAAGTTTTTGTGTGTGGGCACTTTGATGTCTTGAAATAAGCATTTGCTGCATGACGCCACCAGACAACATTCTCTCAATTTCGGTGTTTAAAAACATTTAAATCTTTAAAAAACTTGCTAAATAATTTCCTAAAACGTAATCGTAAATAATCCAATAGGGAACAGATTTTTATTTTGATTTAGTATCAAAATTTCATCGATGTTACCACCAGCACGCTTTCTTTCAAATGAAAATATGGCTGTCAAACTATGGAATTGCCTGCAATAGATGTCAAGCAATAAGCGCTGACATACAGTGACGAGCAAAACTGTAACATGGTTTAACACTTTTTGTTTCAGCCACCGCTATATTTCCAAGTTCTAACGACTTTCATACTTTTGCTGTATATTCTTGTTGGTACATCCCTACTCCCTCTCTCATAATGATTTGAAGTCAATACAACAACAATAAAAAAACCAGCAGACAAAAATTTAAATTAAGGCAGATGTTACAGTTTTGTTTACAGTTTACAAATCGCAGCAATTTGCACATATTATATACTTTTGGCCATTTTCTTGCCTTTTTTATATACCTTTCGTACACCTACGAAACATACATAAAGTTGCCTATATACTCTGTATGTATGTACACATATTAATAATTTGCGCGCCAAAAATAATACACCCAGCAAGAGCAGTGACCGTCACGTAACCTAGTGACGTGACGGTCACGCGTGTCCCTTTTGGTAGTTCCATTTGCAATCATTTCTTAATAGTGAATCAAAAATAGTCCCCGAGGTTTTGTGTACGTGTTATTTTTTATCACCTTTTTGCATACACATTTATTATCACTGTAAAACTATATATTTCTCTCTCACTCTCATTAATATCTGCCCTTTGCTAACTATCGATAAAACAAAACTGCTCCTTAGCAAGCACCGCAGCTGCTACTGCAGTAGCGCAGTGGTTAGACCTTACTCTTGCAGTAAGTAGATTTAAAATTTAATTATATTAAATTTTGTGTTTAAATTACTTTTATTTCAATTAATAAAGTAGGTATGCTATAGAAATATATAATAGGGCAATTCATCTAAATGCGTAAAAGCCTCATATCCACGTAAACCTCGTAAAATTGTTTAATTTTGTACGGAAACCCGGTTTATTTACGAGGTTTACACAGTTACGAGGCATTTACGCATTTGTATGAATACTCTGAAATAATTAGTTCTAAACTAATTACTCAACAAATAAACATATATTAGGTAAAGTTTTAATAAATTATAATTTAGGTTAACACAAATTTGATATTTGAAAATTGTTCGCTATTGTTGCTTTATATAGTTTAAGTGTATTTAATTGTATGCAACAATTTATATTTATATTTATTATTAAATGTCTTTATGAACGTGTTTATATATTACATATTTGCAAATATTATTTGTACAGTCATGTCCACTGTTTAAACTAGTTATAGCTTGTTTATTTGTGCATATATTGACAAAAATTATAGAAATACTTAAAAATGCATACTAAACCATTTTATTGAAATAATATATCTATGTTCAAACATTGACAACTCATAATTGACGGCGTGGTCACATATGTAGAAAACGCGTAACTGACACTTTTTTCGAAATTGAGTTATATTCATAAAAATGTTATGAGTTGTCAATGTTTGACCATTGATATGGCAGACTTCCAAAACGTCAATTGCATGCATTTTATGCGTACAAAGTTTAATGTTCCATAACGCCGAACTACAAATGGTAGACAATGTATACTTTTCCAAAACGTATCCGAAAAGTTATTGAAACGTATCGCTAGTGTAATCAATGCATCGCAAAAACAAAGTTGATGTTGCGTTTGCTTTGACTTGCGATTGGTATTGTGAAAATGGAACAGTGTTTGGTAGAACAGTACGCAAACATTGTATTGGTATGTTTTAGAAGTCAGCTTATTATAACTTTAAGACTATGATTTATGTATATCTTTAAAGAATGTAAATATTCATACATATGTATACTTAAATGTTTAACTTAATAATAATAATAATAATAATAATAATATCCCAACGGTTTTTACCCTCCATTCCCGCCCATCCGCACGAGGGGCGCAGTCCGCATGACGTACGGAACCAATATTTAAAATTTTTGTGCCGAGTCACGATAGGCAGGAGTTTGTTAAGTGTCGAGATCTAAAACTGTTCAGCTACAGAACTAAATTCATCAGCTGATTTTATGTATTTATGTCAATAATTCACTTATTGAGAGAGGAGAGTATCGCTTTCTTAATGCTGAAAAGCGGATCTGATATATCAAACGTGCTGGAATGAGAGTTAAAATCCTGGCATAAGCAACGGAGTGGGTCGTGCAATTCAAAATTGGTTTTACAAGCTTTCAGAAATATGGGACAAAAGTGTCTTGATACGCGTGACGGAACATTAAAGCTTACATCAGCCAGAAGAGACGGACTTGAAATTGAGCCTGTCAGTAATTTAACCATAAAAATTATACCAAGCATTTCCCTGCGACTGGCAAGTGTAGGAATGTTAATAAGTTTTAAGCGACTCGTATAAGGTGGAAGACTATATTGAGAATCCCATCGGAAATTTCTTAAAGCAAAAAGTAGGAATTGTTTTTGAATTGATTCTATCTTGTCTGAGTAAATTTGATACCTTGGATTCCAAACCACCGAGCCGTATTCCAGAATCGGCCTAACTAATGTTGTAAACAGGGTTTTAGTGATATAAGGGTCACTAAATTCTTTTGACCATCGTTTCACAAATGCAAGTACACCTTTAGCCTTGTTGACTGTCACATTAATGTGAAGATTAAAATTAAGCTTAGGATCCATTGTGATACCAAGGTCCACAAAATTGTATACCTGTTCCAGGTTATGGTTACCTATTATATAAGAAACTGGCAGAACAGCTCTTCGCGAGAAGCACATTACTTTACATTTCTTAAGATTTAGAGGCATAAGATTTACTTTACACCAGTAAGCCATGCTGTTTAAGTCTGATTGTAGCAAAGACCTTTCTTTAATTGAAACGTACGATTTATAAAGTTTTACATCATCTGCATACATTAAAATTTTGGAGAATTTTATATCTGTAGAAATATCGTTTATAAAAAGCAAGAACAGAATCGGGCCTAGGTGGCTACCCTGAGGGACTCCTGAAGTAACATCAATGACGTCAGAGATAGTATTTTTAAACAATACCCTTTGTGATCTATCATAGAGGTATGAAGAGATCCAACGTAGAAAATTAGGTGGAAGACCAAGAAGATCAAGTTTATAGATGAGCAACGAGTGGCACACTTTGTCAAATGCTTTACTGAAATCAGTATATATAACATCAACAGTTTTGCTCTCACTAAATGCTTTTGAGATATAGGATGTTAATTCAAGTAAATTTGTAGAAGTTGATTTGCCCTTGCAAAATCCATGTTGACTGTATGAAATGCTTGAAGTGATAGAATGCGTCAACCGATTTGTTATAATTGCTTCAAATAATTTAGGAATTGCAGAAAGCTTAGCTATGCCCCGGTAGTTCTCCACTGAAGACCTGCTACCGCTTTTATGTAAGGGGGTTATGAACGATTCCTTCCATACAGTTGGAAAAACGCCCTCTTTAAGAGACAAATTAAATAAGGCTGTTAACGGCTCATAGAGATAATGCACAATATACATATATACATATACATATATATATGTAACTAAACAAGCAATAATGTAAACTATTGATATGTTTGCTCATGTAATATTTGCAACTGTGTAATATATGTATGTACCTTTCCATTGACATTGAACAAATTTAAGTACAATTACATATTATACTAATATGTACATATATGTAAGTACGTTCATTGATGGATTTATAAAGTATAAAAGAACATCAAATAGATTTACACATATACATAAATATGTGAATAACGTTTTTAATTGCAAGTGCAATAGTAATTACATACATATTTACATGTGTAGATCTATTTGCTGTTTTTTTTCATATGTATATAAATGTATGTATATATATATACATTATATATTATATACATTTTATGATATAATATTATATTATTACAAGGTTTCAAATTACAAACTAAACAATGGCACTTTTGAGGTTGTCAGCTTTTTTCATTCGATATTTTTGTTATTTTAATCTGTTGTGGCTCAGCTTCACTGACTTTCTAATTTGCGTTTCAAATAAGGTAATTCCAAGTAACATAAAAGCTTCTGAAATAAAATAAAATAAGTTCAATAGAAAAGAAATTTTAGTAAAATGTGTCAAAAACCTACCTTATAATATTTTAGTTGTTAAACTAAACTTCGATAAGGGTTGTTTCCCCCCCACCCCCTTCCATCCCAGTTGCAAAGATATAAAAATTCGTCGCTGTATATATGTCGCAAAACATCCTCCACATTCTCCGATGCACCTTTTTGTTTTAAAACGTATACCTTCTGAAAATGGAAACAAGTTGTGAAAAGTCATACAAATTGTTACACAAACAAACGGTATGTACAGTGAAACCTCTCCTAACGGAGACCTCTATTAGACGGGCATCTCCCTTGGGCGGACATTTTTTCCTATACCAAGTTTTAAGTATAAATTTCGGAACAAATTACTCTCTCTTAAGCGGACACTCTCTTGGCCGGACGCGGACAGTTATTTTGCATAAAATTTACACAAAAAACTCTATTGAGCGGACGCGAACCTCTTATTAACGGACATTAAGATTTCTTTTCATAACAAATCAAACAGAAACCCCCGTTGAGCGGACGCGAACTCCTCATAGGCGGACTACTAAATGGAAAAAGGGGACTTCCCGCATAAAATGTGATTGTTATGCACACATTTAGTTTGGTTTGCGCAGTGGTTTAGGATCGTTATTTGAATTATCAGAAACCCTTGGAGAATCCAATTCCAATTCTGATGAATTTATAACAATAGATAATAATAAATGCATGGACCGAAAATTTAGATTTCTGGTTGGATTTTGTTACTGATAAAAACATGAAAACTATTGATGAAAAAGGTACTGACACTGAAAAAAATTAGAAATAAACCTTACGTCAATCGACAATTTCCCAGTTTTTTATGCAATGAATCTATGGTTGTATGTAGTTTATGGACTGAAATGTAATATTTATTTTTATTTTGTTATTACTTAATATGTACTTACGCACATAAATGAAATACGCACTTTTGAAAAAATACCTGCACATTTTTGTTCAAATGAGAAAAAAGTGACTATTCAATTAATTAAAACATTAAAAAGTTTTAAAATAAGCTTCCCTCCCATTGAGCGGACACCTCTCTTGGGCGGACAAAAAATGACTGACGGTGAGTGTCCGCCCAAGGGAGGTTTCACTGTATTTATATTAACCATTGCATTGAAGTAGTCTTCACTTTTCAAGTTTTCTTCCACTTCGAAAGCAGCTGCCAGTGATGTCAAAGGCAAGGTAGAAACAATACGAATTTGTAGATTCTCCACTTCTTCTCCTGTCATGCGGCACACTGAATGATGGACCTTTTTAATGAGGACCTTGCACTCGCGTATGGTTTTTTGCTGAGCCATTTCCTCGCTTTTATGTGCTATCTGAAAAAATTTTAAATTACCTTATAAAATATATTCACACAACTAATATAGCTAGGGGATTCACAAGACGTGTTAAGCGTCGTAATGTCATAAAGTATTAAAACTTTGAATGTAAAATAACTGTTACAATTTAGGTTTAGGTTTAGCATTAGCATTAAACTATTTTAGCCGTTATTTTAGGTAAACAAATTTTAAGACTTTTGAACATTAAGATGCTTAACACGTCAAACTTTTCACTTTTATATACATAAGAATATTTTCTAAAAAAAAGCAACAACGCTACTGCGTTTAAAAAATTAACGAGAGATCTACACTTACGTTTTCCTTAAAGTAATCATCAATTTTAGTTTCCAATGCATTAATACGGGAACCCAAATCAGAAATATTGCTCATTATGTATTGTAATTGATCAGATATAGTTTTGAGTGTACATATAACCTCTAAAAATTAAAAAAATTAAAATTAATTATTAAATTTAATTTAAAATTAATTTTAATTAAAAATTAAGTTTAGCAAATATTTTGGGGATGGGAAATGTATGTAAACATTGGATTACCGTTGTCAACAATGGGTATATTGCTTTCAGATTGTTTTGTGAAGTTGTCTCCAAACCGTAAACAGTGGAAGTGTTAAACTTTTTCTTTTTGACAACTACCTCTGAAAATAAATTTAATTACACTTAATGAACTTAATTATATTAAATTAATACCATTTAACGGAGTTGATGACTTTTCGTAAAATTTTTCCATGCTATTTTCGTCAAGTATATCAAGCGTCTGAACAGCCATCTAAATAAAGAAAAAAGAAAAATATTTGGCAGTATCAAACTTTACCCTTTTAGTATAAAATATATAGCTAATATAAATGTGCAAATGAAACGGAATGACCGAAACCAATTTGAAAATTCATGAAAAAGATGATGCAAAATTGGAATAAGCTGAAATTTGCCCTCATGAGGAATACAAAAATATTTATATTTTATGTCATCTTTCCTAGTTTTAACTATATTCGAATCTAATTTACCAGCTAATAAAATGCCTAATCCGGGAGATGATTCCAGTGGTTCTTCAAATTAGTGTTGGATGTCTAATAAATTATGTGCTGTTGCCACTACATAACCAGATTCTTCATGCATATTTATTACTTCAATAGGACCAAACTTGTCGCTAAGACAATAAGAGTCTTTTTCTTTTTAAAATCTATATTGAATGTACCCATTTTTTGAAATTGTATTGCCAGCAAATTCTATACTATTTCTTTCTTCTAGTCGGAAGTGTAATTGTTCGAGAATTTTATTAGGCTTTTGTATAAGCTTTTTTAAATACTGCATGTGGTTTTCAAATCTGTAAGCGGAAAACTTATCTAATGGGCCATATTGCTTACAACAGTCAGTTAAATGTAATAAATTATGCACATTGTAACTAACTAAGTGGTCTGCATATATACTTCCGAACAAATTAACGAATTCTTCTAAAATTTTTTGGGCAACATCAGATTCTTTTCTGTGAGATTTTTCAGAAGATAGCTGTCTTATACTTGCATGCAGCAGAAGAAAATGGTAATAAAGGTCACTATTAATGCAATCTTTCAGAACGAATATACCTATATACAATAAAAATTGCCTAAACTCGGTAGCTTTCCAATTATGGATATCATATAAATTTCTACAAATCCGACCGAACTCAACAGGAACGAAATTGGAGAGAAAACTTATTTTTTCATTCATTTTAGTCACGATGCCTTTCTTGACTAACAAATGGAGTAACCAGGCTGGGCTCGGAGTTCAAGCGAGCGAGCGAGCAAACTCCTACTCAATGCCTCGCAGACAATGAGGCGCTCGCAGCTCGTACTCGTAGCAGCAATGAGGCGAGGCACGAGAAGTTTGGCTCGCTCGCCAAACGAGCGAGCGCTGCTTGTTTGCTCGCGCTCCTATTAAACGAGCGAGGCTGTTGTGTGTTGCCTCACTCGCAGTGCGAGGCGAGTAGCTGTCTGCATACTCACTCTGCTAGGAAAGGCGAGTGAGCGACGAGCGAGCGCTCCGAGTGTACTATACAACACATGCATTTTTGGGCATAAAAATGTGGGAATGTATGTCAATAGATTATGTACGAAAGTATGTTAATAATTGTATGTACATATGCATATATATATGTATGTAAAGTATTATATTAGGGCAGCATTTAAAACAACAAATAAAATTGATTACATACATAAGCATAGATTATGGAATGAATTATTTTTTAAGTTATATTCATACATGTGTACACACATAACATGCATATTTATATATGTTTGTATGTACGTATTTATGTATATATGCATTTATGTATGTATGTACATATGCATGTATTTTGTGTTTACAGAGAAAAGTAAGTAACGAAGATATTATAATCGTTTGTGCCGCAGAAACAAAAAACAAGTAAGCACTTGTTAACACCCCCAAAATAATTTGCTACTGTAGCAGTATATACCTGAATGAAATATAGTCCTTGGTGAAAAAATTTATTTGTGGCCTGTTGTTCAAGGATATATGTACATATGTATGCATGTATATATGGATATGTAGACATGGGAAAATTTGCGTAAACAAAGAATAGAGACCGGTTCGCATACAACTTTGGCGTTGCGTTGGCGTCGAATTTCAAAGCAGCCGTCCACATTTCCAAAATTTGGCAACGCTAAGGCCAACACAAAGCAGAACGATCGCTGCGTCGGTCGCCAGCTGTTGCAAATAAATAAAATTAAATGAAATGTTTTTTCCTTTTAATCACATGACGGCAAGAAATATAATTTTTCATGCAATTATTGATATGAAATATTAATTTATCCCTCGTTAATATGTTAATTTAGTGGCCAAAGTAGTCTCTGCCAAGCTTCATTGTAGAACGCATACTTTTAACTTGCGTTCTGTCAAACCAACGCCAACTACAAAGTCAACGCGAAAGTTCTATGTGGACCGGCCTTAATTATCAAAGAGTAGTTTGTATTATCCTACATACATACATATATGTGGGGGCTAAACCAGGAATATTCATTTGAAAATACTGATGTCCTACTCATTTATGAAATGAAAGACAAAATAATGATTTTTATAAATATTATATTCTCATTTATACATATGTAACATAGTTACTTAGTCAAATTACTTAGTAATTACTTGTATGTAAGAATACAAAGACAAATTATTTATCAGAAGCATTGCCCCTTACATATTGAAAAAAGTAATAAAAACTCTCAAAAAAGCAAAATCGCTACAGCGAAAAAGGTGTTTGAAAAACCGCATAAATTCAAATCCGCATAAAAAAGAACCGCATAAAAAGAGACCTAAGTATATAAGTTGAAATTTTATAAGAAATTATTGAACATTAAAAACATTATACCTACATAGATATGTATGCACATATGTGCCTACCTAGTAGATAAAACTGGTCAAAATAGCACGAATCTATTCTTCTGTGCATGAGAATATATACTTAAATATATACAAACATATGTGTATATACATATGTATGTATATCTGCATACGTGCATACAATCCTTTACTCGAAATTCTTAGTTTCTGCAATTTTTATCCCATACATTTTTGCCGACCAAACAACGCGTTTGCCTGTCTAATTTGCTTGCCTCATTTGCCTCGCTCGTTTACTCGCCTCATCTGCCTCGCTCGTTTACTCGCCTCGCTCGTCTGCTGCTGCAAATGAGTGCCTCGCTCGCAACGACGCCCTCGCGAGGGCAGAGCTAATGAGGCCCTCGTTTGCTTGCCGCTCTACTCTTGCGCTGCCCTCGTTTGCTTACTCGCTCGCTGGCTGCTCAGCGCGTGCGCTCGTACTTAACGAGTGCTCATTTGCAAACAGCCTCGCGTGTTGCCCGTGAGTTGCGCTAGCTCAGAGCAAACTAACGAGCGAGCGAGGGCCTAAAATGAGGAAAATCCGAACCCTGGGAGTAACTTTTTACATACTCCAAGGTCTACAAGATGCATCGGATCTAACGGGAACTGCGATACGATTTTGAAATTTGTTGACTCTAAAATGCTTTCAGTGGTTTTAAAAGGGGAACTGTGATGTATGGGATCGACTCTATTTTTAAAAGAAATATCAGACCGCAAATTATGTATGTTTTTAGAAAAACAAACTCGCCTATTTTTGTAGCTTCCTACTTGGTCGCACTTCGAACAACTGTTTTTACCAGTATGTGATTGCACACCTGACACAAAGGCACGAGCTGGAGAATCACAGCAGAATAACCGAATTTCAAATATCTTTTTGATTGGATTAGTACCTACTTGAAGCCCATTCTCTTTTAAATAGGTAACTTCTTCACAAAACTCTTTTAGAAAATCACTGTTACTCCAAGGTTTTTCCATTCCAGAGAAACACGAAATTGTGAAGGGTCTCGCGTTCGGAAAATCAACTATTGCACCTAGGATTGGCCATAATACTCTACTTGAATTCTTAAATCGGTGTAACCTATTTTTCTGAGGGTTTGAAGCAAATCGGTCAACGAATTTTGAGACACCCTATTCCTTAAGGCCCATGCATTTAATTCAAACACTTTACTACCATTCCGAATTTCTGCCGTATTTAAAACCTCACTCTCACTACTGTTATCACTACACATGGACAAGTAATCGAGGGAGCAGTCTGCACTACTTAATTCACCAATACTACTAGGTTCACATTCCGATTTTGCAACTAAATTATATTTTGCGTATTTTGACGCGCTTTTGTTAAAAGCCTTTTTTCCACGGCTCATGTACGTGGAAAAGGTACTCTTATTCATTTTGCACAAATTAAACTTACCGCTTTCAAAGTTGGTAAAATGTTATTCCAGCCTGAATTTTTAAACTTGATTGTTGATTTTTCCAGTTGATTTCTGTTGGTTTTTTAAGTTTTTCTTAAAGAAATGCACGAGCCACGAGCACGTATAACTTTTTGCTTCTTTTCACAACGAATAGACAAACGAAAACAGGCGCAGTGTTGCCAAGCTTTGGATACTAAAAAACACTAACCCGAAATTCGAAAAGCACAAGATTTTTATTACAACTTATAGTGAAAATGTTATTCACATAAAATTATATTATTTATATACATAAATATATTTTATCGGTTTTAATGAAAATATATAATTCACTTAATATTGTTTATATTATTATTTATACTATTGTTTATTAAATATACATATATAAAAAATATTTATATATGTAAAAATATAAATAAAATTTAGTGCTTTATGCCCATATGTATGTATATAAAACAAAAAAAACATGAATTAAAGCCAATAAAACAAAAAAATATTGTATATAATAAAACATTAATTCACGTTGATTTCGGACTCCATACTTTCTTCATTAGTTGTTAGATAAAATTTAGTGATGATATTAAATATGCTATTATTATGTATAAATATATAATATAGATTTGGTGTCTTTAAACTAAAAAATCTTACTACTTACTTATTGGACAAAATTTTTCGCGTTTATTTTCCAAAACGTTTAAGTTTTGAAACACAAAGTTGGCAACAGTTAACGAACATACAATGTAGACTTATGCTGTTCGTTTACTCCTGCAGTATTTGCAATTAAGAGCGACATCCTCAAAATCATTTTGTCTCTTTTTTTCGATTTATATTAAAAGCTATTGAACGGAGAAGGCGGAATATAGAATGTAGTATGTACACATAAATCGGGTTGGCTCTTCACTCATTTCAAAATATCGGTTGNTATAAATGTCTTAATTTTAAGTGTGAAGTTTTATTCGCAAACTTAGAAAATAAGAAATTGTTTCACTGTTAAGACACTTAAGATGCGTTTGTGTTTGGATATAGTGCCAACAAACAGAATAAATATTACATGTAGATATTGTCTTCTCAGATAGCGCATATTCAATTCTGCCTAAATTACAAAACATCATTTTTGCCCACTCCCAAAGGTTTAAGGTAACGGAAAAATTGATATTTTCAAGCACTATGTACACATATGTATTTTTTTAAACAAAGTTTTTTGCTGAGAACTTATTTAAATTCCAAAAACCGAATGCCAACTTGAATTAAAAGAACCAACACTGAAGTGAGTCAAAATGAAAATAAAAGAGCACAGATTTCTATGTAGAGCAAAACTCTCTGAGAATCCTACGACACATCTGCCGGTCATATGACCGGTCATCTAAGTGGGAGATCTGCAGTCTTTTGGCATCATATTTTACATCGGAATCAGTGTTGCCGCGCATAATTTTTAGTGGTAAAAAAATCGTTGTGGCTAAAAATGGTAGCTAAAATTTTTTACTTACATATACATATATAAGTATATACGTAAACATTTTCAATAAGTAATGGTATATAAAAACAATGAACTCTGGAAAAAAAGCTAATATTTTATCCAACCAAAAACCTTTTTGTATAAAAGGGGAAATATACGACACCAGCTTGGTGGTTCCATCAAGTGATTGTACCATCAGGCTCGAAGCATATAACTTACCAGCATGCTGGTACAATATTTATTTCTTTAAAAATGAGGTTGAGGAAAGATCGAAATGATTAGAGCCCAAATTACATAATTTTTCTCGCATTTTGTTAAGCATTGTTTTTTTTTTTGTAATTCACAACTGCAATATCGTGAACGTAATCTTCCACAAACACGGCTTTGACTCATAAAGGGCAAGAAATTTCCGCCAAAATACTTTTTACTTAGAAAATTGAGCTAATTTCACCACTCACGACACCAGTATGCTGGTACAATCACACCACAAGAACATACACGGTCAATCGACTTGATGGGTCGTTTAACAAATTTGGCATATTAAGGTCCGTGAACTTATCTATTTTAAACTATAGTTAAATCGTTAACAGCCCCACACTTTTACAGTATGTATGGATGAAAGCGTAAGGAGCATACGATACATATATGTATATATATCAGTCTTTCTTAGTTTAAAAATTCATCTCTTAGTCATGTAAGAGGACTGCAAAAAAAAAAAACAAATTAAGCATATACAACGTTTTCATGCCAAGTATGAATAAATTCTAAAAAGGGCTAAAAAAGGGCTAGGGGCAATTTTAAATTTATGTGGCCAAAAAAAGTATGTGGTAGCTAAATTTAGCCACCAAAGGACTAAAACGGCAACACTGATCAGAATTGAAGTGATTTCTGAACAATCTAACCAGTTCTTTTGTGTCACTGTGATTTTGCATCCCTTGTCAGCATATGGCCTCGGTTGATGTTAACTCAAGGTCGTTGTTTTACTGCCTTAAAATTGAAGGGAAATTTTTACAGCGGTTTTTATGTGTATTGGTTTCTATCTGAGTGTATTGAGAATCGGTCAGTCTGAAAAGGCCTTGTAGGGAAGACAATAGGTTTGTTCGTCGAAAATCCAGCGAGAATTATCACTCAAAATATCAGAGAGTAATAGTAATAGATAGTTTTTTTTTGCCGAGTACCTTTCAAATCATTGGAATTAACTAAATTAATTAAGTAAACAAGTATTATCTTACATTTTTATACCCGAGCGCACTCGTGCACAAGGATATATTAATTTTGTTCACATAACGGTTGTTTGTAACAGCCAAAACGGATCGAGATAGATATAGACAAATGTATACATAAATGCTCAGAATGAATAGAGAAATCCATTAAGCCATGTCTGTCTGTCTGTCTGTCCGTCCGTCCGTGTACACGATAACTCGAGCAAAAATTGCGATATCTCAACGAAATTTGGTATGTAGGTTTCCGTTAATCCAAGGTAGGTTGGTATTGAAAATGGGCGAAATCGGACTGTAACCACGCCCACTTCCGATA
>NW_016159168.1:78123-85543 GCF_001687245.7 Rhagoletis zephyria
ATACACTGAGGGAAATAATGCATAGTAAAAATGAATACTTTATATTTGATTATCGTTTAAAAATGTTCGTATTTAAAAATAATATTTTCATACAAAATTTATTACGCACGTATTTGACTGTTCACATCTGACTATGTATATGTAAGTGTACATACGCACCCCAAGCATGCAGAGCGCCGCTCTGAGAGCGACGACAATACACACGTGCATACATAGTACAAATCGCGTGCTGTGGTGTTGATGGATATTCAACATTTGAAAGCAGATTTATATGCCTGGGTGTAGCTGAGTGCGCAAAGATGCTTGCCACAAGTTGTTGATATCCGGAAATGGTCGGGTTCGAATTCCACTGCAGGCAACATGCAAATAAATTTTTTTTTTTAGTTTTTGTCTTGATTATTCACTTCGCGGCTGCTTTTTCAGTACGAACGCGGTCATTTTAATATGCGCGTAATTGAATTGAATATTTACCAATATACAGTACTTTCGTTGACGTTTATAGTAAGATCAATTACGTTTCTATTTGATTTTAATATTTTTTTCCCTCAGTGTAACTTCTCTTCAAGAAATGGTCTTTTTACTCGTGATTTATTTAAATAAAACATGTGAAATTTAGTTGAAACATTTTAGCCGTTTTAAGCCGATTTTATTTGCCAATTTAGCCGGTTCGCCCAAAAAGTTCTGGCAACACTGGTTGAGTGTGTTAGTAAAATGCAAACGTTGTACCAGTGTGTTGGTGTTATGGTCACGCCGGGCTTGCTGGGGCATAGTATCATGCATACATATATACGAATTGGAGACAATAAAATAAAAAACAAATTTGTATGTATATACCAGGGTTGTTGCGAATATTCGCATTCGTATTCGCAACCGCGGAGCTTTCGCATTAATTTTAGCATTCGCATTCGCTCTCGCATTCGCAAAAATCAATGCGGATCTTTTGCGAATGCGAATATTGAAGGGACCGGAAATTACAGCTATTTTTTACAAGTTAAACTTGGCCAAATATTTGTTGTTCTGAAATAAAAGTCTTTTCCGGATAATAAACAAACCGCTTATCCAAATTAAACAAGTTTGGTATCAAACAGCGTTGCCCTTTTGGTCCAACTGGACCAAAATTGGTAGCTTCAGTCTCCGTTGGTAGCTTGGTTGGTTTGATGAACCTTTTGGTAGGCAAAAAATGTTTTGAAAATATAACCGAATGGAACATTAAAATTTGTTCGCTTAATTTGCGTTTACACGTTCAAAACACTGCTTTGACTTTGCTCACATGTATAAGATTTCTCGTTTTTTCTTATTTTATAAAGCAGACAATTTTCTGCAAACTAAAACTCACTTCCCAAAGCTAAGCTTTTGAAATAGAACGAGAAATTATCTATCGGCTTGAAAGAAAAATTGGTGATAGGCAAAGTGTGAGTGTATTGGTGTATGCAAATTGAAACAAATTTGGAAATTGTTTTACTGAAATGCATAAGATTTTGCTTCTTCACATACAAAAAAAATTTTGATATGAATTGAATCAATCTCAAAGGTATTTACATATATATTTTACAAAAGTTTTTTTACGTTAACAGGTCTATTCTGCACGTTACCGAATATTTTGTAGCCGGAAAATTTTGTTACCAGTTCTTGTCACCGCGATTCTAGGTACGTTGGTAATGCAGTTAAAATATTCAGCAATTCAGCTATGAAGAATTGTGCAAATTCTGGGATTGCATATTTCACAGGGCAATATTTTGTTACCAGCTTATGAGATGGTAACAAAATTTACCAGTTACAAGAGTACACAGAATGCGAAAAGGGTTTAAAAATTTACAGGAACTTTATTTACCGGTTACAAACTCTTTATTACCAGCGCAGAATAGACCTGTAATACGTTATTTCTTTTTTTTTTTTATTTAAAGGCCCGAATTTCTTTTGTTTAAATTTAGAGGTTGGTGTGACTGGTTAACCAATACTGTAAATAATATTATGTGTGGTTTTAATAGTTACTGCTAATTTGTGTAGCTAAAAACCCCGCAAATTTAAGAAATCTCGTTTTAATGATGAAAAATATTTTGGTAGTTTGGAAATTGATTTGGTAGGCGTTTTGGTTCCTAAAAATATTTTCAACTGGCAACACTGGTATCAAATGAAAGATGACTTAAATAGCTTTAAAACCGAAATGTCTAAACGAGTAAGTCCTCATATTGAAAAATATTTTAATAAAAAATTTTAATTAATTACCATAGAACAAAAGTTCGGTCAGATATGTATATGAATTTATTTTGTATTAAATTGTAAAAAAAAAATATAAATAGCGGTGGTAACCTTCGTTCGTTATTTCTGTACAAAACCTATCTGAATTTTGATTTTTACGTAAAATGTCATGCAGTGCAGTGCAGTGCAAAGCATGCCTTAACTCGTAAGAATAAAAACAGTTATTTTCGGTCCCTGGAATATTGTGCAAGTGCACGTATATCTAACCAGTCACAGAATAAAGCATTAAAAATGAATTTAAGAAACTAAAATCCAAAAACGTTGATGATGTTACAGGTTGTCCAAATTCCGAAACAACCAAAAGAATGAGAAGGAAGAATTCTTTCGAAAACAACGGTGTTTAAAAAACGATCGTGCCATGATGCTAGATTTTGAATAGGAAAGTCAGGAGGATACATCCGACATTTGCAGCCCCGATGCATTTCTCAAAACGGAATTATTGCACCGCAATAAAAATAAATACACATAATTGAAAGTCCTCTCAACTGGAGCAGCGTCAATCGAAGAGAATTTACAATTTTGTCAAGTTTCAACTTTTTCATGTTTGTCGCCTCGGGCGAGTAGTTATATAGTGGCGCAGGTTTGATTTACGACCCTTTAAAAAGATTTTACCAAATACAATGTTCCAATTTTTAAATTAAAGTACTAAAAAAAACATTATTAAAAGTTACTAACCCTTCCATTTTTTATTTACTTAAATCCCCTAATTTGCTCACCTAAATTATTTCTTAAAAATACATGACATCCGCATTCGCATCCGCATCCGCGGATGTTAGCTTTTAAACATCCGCATCCGCATTCGCATCCGCGGATATACTAAATTCCACATTCACAACATCCCTAGTATATACATACATATATGCATATTTGAGTGAAAAACATATTGATGCTTTCCATTTCCAGACAACCGGTCAGGTACGAGTATGATTTTTAATTTCGACCAAACTGAAATACATTGTTTGTTGGTCCAAATAATGACAAGTATTTTTTCTTTTGGCTCGGAAAAATTTTTCGGCCGAATTAAACGCGATTTTTTTTTCAGGCAAAAATCGATTATTCGAATTGACAGTGAGAATTTTTTTTTAAATGCCCATAACTTTGTCAAAATTTAATAGATTCCAACAATGTTTTTACTCAAATGTCAGTAATTCTTGTCACTTCAAGATAGAATGATATAATTATTAATTTTCATTATTTAAAATTTTTTATTTAACAATAAAAAAAGGGCAAATTTTTTTTTTAATTTAATTTCTCAAAAAGTTTATTTTTTTTCTATCAAACTTTTTTACCGGGAAAGAGACATTTTGAGCTACAATCAACCCAAATCTCTAATAGCGAAGATTTTTTTTTTCATTTACAGATTAACAGAACTCAAACGCTTTTAACCGACTTCAAAAAAAGGGAGGTTATCATCTCGCCGGAATACATAACTTTGGACCACGTGAACCGTTTTCAATAATCCTTTTTTTATTAGAAAGATAGTACCTCAAGGTTCCTCCTGTAATTTGTTTTAGAGACCCGATGATTGGATCATGAAGAAATTAACGGTACAACCAAATTTGAATATGAGAATTGAAGTCGGTTGTGTTCTTTCCTTAAAAACTACTTGCTTAATAAAAAGTTCTATAAACTCAAGATGCGCTCAACTTTCAAAAGTACCTAATAAAAAATTTTAAAAAGAGTCAGTAAAAATAAATTTATTGATTCCATGAATTTTTGCTGGTTTTCGCTAGAGATGGTGATTTTTCACGATTGCTAAATTTTTTTAATATTTCAAATACCGAAAAAATTAACTGAACTCTCAAGAAAAACGAAAAATTCATATAAAACGACGGACGAGAAATGGAAAAGAAATTTTCTTCTACCAAAATTTCTTAAATCAGTTTGCAGCTCTCAAGAAAAAAAAATGCTCGTATATTTATTCCCTCATGAAAATGTACAGCAAAAGCAAAGCGCTTTTTCAAGCAACAGAAATTATAATAAATATTTCTTATAATTTCCTTGAGAGCTGGATTCTTTGCTTTAAGATACAGATTGTATTTGAGGTTATTTGCTTTAGGGGGGGTTTGAACCCCAAATGCATACTACAATATTCTTATATTGTTTAACTAAATGGAACATATGTATGTAATATATCAGCAAAAAACACAGCAGTGATCATTTTTTGTGTATCAAATAGATATTAGAACACACTTTCCACCATACAGTTTCGAAATACAAAATCACATTTTCCCGCTTTTTATAATCGAAACTGTATGGTGGAAAGTATTTTACAGCAACAACCGAAGCAAACATATGTATGTATATTTACAGCAACAACCGAAGCAAACATATGTATGTATTCCTGTACATTTGTACAGCCTTTTGCACTTAAAGCGCAGTTAGTCAACGACGTAGCGTAGACGTACGTTGACGTACGTAGCAGCATATCAAATTTACTGTTGATAGAGAGAGAAAAAAAGCAACGGCAACGTCACCGCCACGCAGTGGTGAGTTTTCGTTAACACGCGAATCCCATAAGGTAGATCGTGTCTGCGTCAACCTACGTCTACGCTACGTCGTTGACTGTTTGCGCTTTTACGCTCATTCGACAAAATAAAAAAACTCACGGCGCACATATAAATACATACATGCATACATACTAAGGTCCAGCGCAAGTGTATTTGCCGCATTTCGTTCAGTAAATACTCTTTGTATTGTACTCTACTGCCAGGTTGACGTTTTTAACGTCATTTGGACGTTTTTTGTATCTTGTTGACGTCCGGACGTTTTTTGTGCAAAAAATTACGTTTTTTACCTTCCCAATAATTTTTCTCTGTTACTAAATCTTGTAAGTAGATCTGATTTTGAATTATTTTCTTAATAAATCGTAACAAGCTTTGTTTTTTGCAGCAGCTTCTTCAAAAGATATTTATCCTTTGTACACAAATGACTTAAATACGATGCAAACCAAGCGTACGCGCATTTTTTTGGATTTTGGACTAAGGATCCCGCTTTCAAAGGCTGGTTTTGTAAACACTTGAGGTTACGAGGCTTATTGCAATGTTTGCAATTGCACATTAAAAGCCAAATCAGGAAGAGCTGATCTATTGCAACAGGCGCGCTCGCAAAAGCACCAAAAAAGCTGTAGCAGCATAAAAAGTCAGAAAAAAGTAGGCGACTTCTTTAAGACTTCATTGAAAATGTAATGAACGCAAAAAAGGCTGAAATATTGCTATGTTCCTTCTTAGCAGAACGTAATTTAGCATTTTCGACAACCGACCACCTAACCAAATGTTTACAAGAGAAAAAAAATATATTAAGAATCAACACGATTCTTTAGCAACTTAAAACTTGCACATTATTACCCTGGAAAATAATGTGCTATCAAACTGCATACTCAAAAAAATTCTTAAAAATCCGAATAAAAAGTTGAAAATCTAGCTGAAACTTTGCAGGTTTTTTATAATTTTTGCACAAATGAAATATGGATTTAATTTTCGTTTGTTATATAATGAGCAAGGCTTTTATGGAAAAATAATAAACATTAAATCGTTGCTCGAATAAAGAAACAGTGTAAATGCCACATACACTATTATTCGATAATTGCACCATTGGATAGACAATCCTTTAATCTATTAGAAAAATCTTTAGTTTTCTTAAATATCTCTTTGGCTCACTAATTTATTCCCGAAAAACGAAATTGTATTTGTATGGTTTGTAATGGTTTATAAAAACTTCCAATTCGTTTTTCTCAAAACTATACTTTTCATGTTACACTATTTCATTATTCCAGCGACGAAATAAACAAAAGCAAAACAGCCACAATCGATCAAAATATTGATGACTTAATCAGCTGATCACAAGTGTATGTATAAAATGATTTGTATTAACGATCTCAAACCAGTTTACAATGAATTTTAAATGTGCTCTGTCGAATAATATACCTTACATATATACTTATGTACCTTTGTATACAATAAAAGTTTAATAAGAACAATTCTGTGTGCATACATTTGAAAAATACGTATTTGGGCAGGAAATGACGTTTCTTCAGACCAAGAGCGACGTTTTCTCATGCCGAAGACCTGCCAACACTGCTCTACTCCCAACACATTGTTACTCTTTTTCCCCAAACATACACACCGTTGCCAGGTTGACGTTTTTAACGTCATTTGGACGTTTTTTGTATCCTGTTGACGTTTGGACGATTTCTGTGTAAAAAATGACGTTTTTTAACTTCCCAGTAATTTTTCTCTGTTACTAACAGCCGCACTCAGAGTCGTTTAATGATTACTTAAGGTGTCCCTCAGTAACGATTTTAAAAAATTCCCTCTCAGAGTCAGTTAATGATTCGTTAACGGCATTGAATGAACATTAAAGTTAAGTAAACAAAAATCCTTACTTAACTTGTTAACGAATGATTTTGAAATTTTTTGTTTGTTTTCAATAAATTTCAATTTCGATAACGTTGCTGTAACAGTGGCAATGGCCTAGTGAGCAGAGCACTTTCGTGCCATTCCAGAGATCCGAGTTCAATCCTCAGCACCGAATTTTTTTTAATAAATTTTTTTTAAACTTGTATAACTTAAAAAATTCATATTTTTTATTTTATTTAACGTTTGGAAACTTTTTTGATTCATCTTTTTGCTTTCACTTTCAGTTTATAAAATTTTTAGTTTTTCCTGTTTTTCATTTCGTTTAGTTTTTAGAAAACTTATTGCTAAGCGATAAATATAATAAAACTATTAGCACATCTGTCAGTTAGTTATTCGAAATACAGAAATGGGCTTTCAAGATAGTTGCCGAAATATAAAGACTGTTGTCTCTCGAAAGACTGAGGTGAGTTGGAAGACAGATGCCAGAATTGGCCTGTTATTGGTCTTGTTTGTCTTATAGCAAACAATTTAGTTAAATTAAAAAAAAAAAATATTTTTAAAGCAATAAAATCTATACACCAAAAGAAAATTAGATCAAAAAAGCTAAAAAATTCAATACAGATAGTTTATAAAATTAAATAAGAAAAAATAAATAAATGAATAAAACAGGAAAAAGAAAATTTTCCCGCCCTAGGACTCGAACTCGGATCTCTCGAATGGCACGCCAGTGCTCTGCTCACTCAGCCATTGCGTCTGTTGAGCCGGTGCGCGCAAAATGATATAAATACTTATTTTTATGATTT
>NW_016159168.1:86825-94966 GCF_001687245.7 Rhagoletis zephyria
TCTGAGTTATGATTTTTTATAGAAAATATACGTTTTTGTGGTACATACTACCAGGGGCGCACCCAGGAATATATTTTAGGGGGGGTTTTATATTTCTGAAGATATATCACCGGAAAATACTGAAAATTGCTTCAGATAATACTCTCTTTAAAATACATTTATGCAAGTTTTATGTACAGTATGTAATAAATAAATAAACGCTTTAAAATTCATAAACTGCACTTATTTACAGATTAACAGAACTCAAACGCTTTTAACCGACTTCAAAAAAAGGGAGGTTATCATCTCGCCGGAATACATAACTTTGGACCACGTGAACCGTTTTCAATAATCCTTTTTTTATTAGAAAGATAGTACCTCAAGGTTCCTCCTGTAATTTGTTTTAGAGACCCGATGATTGGATCATGAAGAAATTAACGGTACAACCAAATTTGAATATGAGAATTGAAGTCGGTTGTGTTCTTTCCTTAAAAACTACTTGCTTAATAAAAAGTTCTATAAACTCAAGATGCGCTCAACTTTCAAAAGTACCTAATAAAAAATTTTAAAAAGAGTCAGTAAAAATAAATTTATTGATTCCATGAATTTTTGCTGGTTTTCGCTAGAGATGGTGATTTTTCACGATTGCTAAATTTTTTTAATATTTCAAATACCGAAAAAATTAACTGAACTCTCAAGAAAAACGAAAAATTCATATAAAACGACGGACGAGAAATGGAAAAGAAATTTTCTTCTACCAAAATTTCTTAAATCAGTTTGCAGCTCTCAAGAAAAAAAAATGCTCGTATATTTATTCCCTCATGAAAATGTACAGCAAAAGCAAAGCGCTTTTTCAAGCAACAGAAATTATAATAAATATTTCTTATAATTTCCTTGAGAGCTGGATTCTTTGCTTTAAGATACAGATTGTATTTGAGGTTATTTGCTTTAGGGGGGGTTTGAACCCCAAATGCATACTACAATATTCTTATATTGTTTAACTAAATGGAACATATGTATGTAATATATCAGCAAAAAACACAGCAGTGATCATTTTTTGTGTATCAAATAGATATTAGAACACACTTTCCACCATACAGTTTCGAAATACAAAATCACATTTTCCCGCTTTTTATAATCGAAACTGTATGGTGGAAAGTATTTTACAGCAACAACCGAAGCAAACATATGTATGTATATTTACAGCAACAACCGAAGCAAACATATGTATGTATTCCTGTACATTTGTACAGCCTTTTGCACTTAAAGCGCAGTTAGTCAACGACGTAGCGTAGACGTACGTTGACGTACGTAGCAGCATATCAAATTTACTGTTGATAGAGAGAGAAAAAAAGCAACGGCAACGTCACCGCCACGCAGTGGTGAGTTTTCGTTAACACGCGAATCCCATAAGGTAGATCGTGTCTGCGTCAACCTACGTCTACGCTACGTCGTTGACTGTTTGCGCTTTTACGCTCATTCGACAAAATAAAAAAACTCACGGCGCACATATAAATACATACATGCATACATACTAAGGTCCAGCGCAAGTGTATTTGCCGCATTTCGTTCAGTAAATACTCTTTGTATTGTACTCTACTGCCAGGTTGACGTTTTTAACGTCATTTGGACGTTTTTTGTATCTTGTTGACGTCCGGACGTTTTTTGTGCAAAAAATTACGTTTTTTACCTTCCCAATAATTTTTCTCTGTTACTAAATCTTGTAAGTAGATCTGATTTTGAATTATTTTCTTAATAAATCGTAACAAGCTTTGTTTTTTGCAGCAGCTTCTTCAAAAGATATTTATCCTTTGTACACAAATGACTTAAATACGATGCAAACCAAGCGTACGCGCATTTTTTTGGATTTTGGACTAAGGATCCCGCTTTCAAAGGCTGGTTTTGTAAACACTTGAGGTTACGAGGCTTATTGCAATGTTTGCAATTGCACATTAAAAGCCAAATCAGGAAGGCTGATCTATTGCAACAGGCGCGCTCGCAAAAGCACCAAAAAAGCTGTAGCAGCATAAAAAGTCAGAAAAAAGTAGGCGACTTTTTTAAGACTTCATTGAAAATGTAATGAACGCAAAAAAGGCTGAAATATTGCTATGTTCCTTCTTAGCAGAACGTAATTTAGCATTTTCGACAACCGACCACCTAACCAAATGTTACAAGAGAAAAAAAATTATTAAGAATCAACACGATTCTTTAGCAACTTAAAACTTGCACATTATTACCCTGGAAAATAATGGGCTATCAAACTGCATACTCAAAAAAATTCTTAAAAATCCGAATAAAAAGTTGAAAATCTAGCTGAAACTTTGCAGGTTTTTTATAATTTTTGCACAAATGAAATATGGATTTATATTTCGTTTGTTATATAATGAGCAAGGCTTTTTGGAAAAATAATAAACATTAAATCGTTGCTCGAATAAAGAAACAGTGTAAATGCCACATACACTATTATTCGATAATTGCACCATTGGATAGACAATCCTTTAATCTATTAGAAAAATCTTTAGTTTTCTTAAATATCTCTTTGGCTCACTAATTTATTCCCGAAAAACGAAATTGTATTTGTATGGTTTGTAATGGTTTATAAAAACTTCCAATTCGTTTTTCTCAAAACTATACTTTTCATGTTAACTATTTCATTATTCCAGCGACGAAATAAACAAAAGCAAAACAGCCACAATCGATCAAAATATTAATGACTTAATCAGCTGATCACAAGTGTATGTATAAAATGATTTGTATTAACGATCTCAAACCAGTTTACAATGAATTTTAAATGTGCTCTGTCGAATAATATACCTTACATATATACTTATGTACCTTTGTATACAATAAAAGTTTAATAAGAACAATTCTGTGTGCATACATTTGAAAAATACGTATTTGGGCAGGAAATGACGTTTCTTCAGACCAAGAGCGACGTTTTCTCATGCCGAAGACCTGCCAACACTGCTCTACTCCCAACACATTGTTACTCTTTTTCCCCAAACATACCCACCGTTGCCAGGTTGACGTTTTTAACGTCATTTGGACGTTTTTTGTATCCTGTTGACGTTTGGACGATTTCTGTGTAAAAAATGACGTTTTTTAACTTCCCAGTAATTTTTCTCTGTTACTAACAGCCGCACTCAGAGTCGTTTAATGATTACTTAAGGTGTCCCTCATTAACGATTTTAAAAAATTCCCTCTCAGAGTCAGTTAATGATTCGTTAACGGCATTGAATGAACATTAAAGTTAAGTAAACAAAAATCTTTACTTAACTTGTTAACGAATGATTTTGAAATTTTTTGTTTGTTTTCAATAAATTTCAATTTCGATAACGTTGCTTAACAGTGGCAATGGCCTAGTGAGCAGAGCACTTTCGTGCCATTCCAGAGATCCGAGTTCAATCCTCAGCACCGAATTTTTTTTAATAAATTTTTTTTAAACTTGTATAACTTAAAAAATTCATATTTTTTATTTTATTTAACGTTTGGAAACTTTTTTGATTCATCTTTTTGCTTTCACTTTCAGTTTATAAAATTTTTAGTTTTTCCTGTTTTTCATTTCGTTTAGTTTTTAGAAAACTTATTGCTAAGCGATAAATATAATAAAACTATTAGCACATCTGTCAGTTAGTTATTCGAAATACAGAAAGGGCTTTCAAGATAGTTGCCGAAATATAAAGACTGTTGTCTCTCGAAAGACTGAGGTGAGTTGGAAGACAGATGCCAGAATTGGCCTGTTATTGGTCTTGTTTGTCTTATAGCAAACAATTTAGTTAAATTAAAAAAAAAAAATATTTTTAAAGCAATAAAATCTATACACCAAAAGAAAATTAGATCAAAAAAGCTAAAAAATTCAATACAGATTTTAAACCGAACGAAAAAAAGTGAGTGATGTCACAAAAATGAAGGGCCGCAACTGGGGCCATAATTAAATTTTTTATTTCATAATTTTTAACTCTGAGAGGAAACATTAATTAACAGATTTAACGATCATAAGTTAAGTGCCCGTTAGAGCTAATTTAAGAAACGTTTCCAGTGCGGCTGTAAATCTTGTAAGTAGAACTGATTTAGAATTATTTTCTTAATAAATCGTTATTCTTTGCACACAGATGATTTAACCCTTATTTAAGCGCATAAATAAATTGACACAATTAGTCGCATGGGGCCTCTTATTGAAAATGTAATGAACGTAAAAAGGCTGAATATTGCTATGTTCCTTCAGAACATACTTTAGCATTTGCGACAACAGACCAATTAACCAAATGTTTACAAGAAAAAAAAAATATATTAAAAATCAACGCGAATCTATAGCACCTTAAAACTTGCACATTATTGCCCTGGAATACTCAAAAAAAATCAAAAAAATCTGAATAAAAAAGTTTAAATATTTTGCAGATTTTTTATAATTTTTGCACAAACTTTGAAATGTGGATTTATATTTTGTTTGTTATATCATGTGCTAGGCTTTAATGGAAAAATAATAAACATTAAATATAGATGTATACAATAAAAGTTTAATAAGAACAATTATTTGTGCATATATCTGAATAAGACGTTTTTGGGTAGGAAATGACGTTTTTTCAGACCAAGAGGGACGTTTCCTCATGCCGAAGACCTGGCAACACTGTACATACACTACTTCGCGTTGAGAGAGTAAATACTTGACGTACTTGCTATTACTCCACCAAAGTAGGTACTCTACTTTCTCTCATCGCGTACGAGAGATGTTTGCTGCTGAATACAAGATTGCACCAATGAAAGAGGATTTTGAGCGTAATTTTTGCGTGACGTCATCTTGGTGCAATTGCGAGAGAGAAATGCCAAAACGCATATAAAAATATGTAAACAATGCAGAAAAATTTGTTAATTTTAACATAACATGGCCCAATTTTGAAGGAATCAATAGATATACATAGATTGATTAATTAGGAACACGTGGCAATAATTTTGGACATGTAGCCCTTTAGGGCGATTTTTAGCACATAAAAAATGGATGTATTAACAGTGTTAATTAATTTCATGTAGACCAAAAGGAAAGTGTGCATCAAAGTGAATTTTTGGACTCGCCATTGTAAAAAGCCATGCAGAGTGCATATTCATATTTGTGGACGGTAGCTAACCACCATTAACTCCACAGCTGTTGACTCCACAGCTTTTATTGAATGACTCTTGTACCATTTCCGAGAGGATGCATAAGTGTGGCTTCTTTGGAAACAAATATTCTATGTAAGTAAAACATGATTTAAGCTGAACTTTTAAATGTATAATAATTTGGGTACTGTTTTGTAATAGGTACATAAAGCGCAGTAAGTTGCCGCTTGAATTAGCGACCTCATCCACTGGTGCATTACTTCATATCAGCCCTAAAAAGAATCAGGTACTAACAGTAGGTGGTGAAATTCATGTATCTATTTACTGTAGGAACTGCTTTTGTATGTATGCCATTGCCAGCAAATTAAACCAGCAACTGTCTACATTCACCATGGAAATATACCTACTACCATTCACCAAGGGAAGGCCAACATAGTTCCATGTAGAAGCTCATAGCTCACACACAGCACAAAGCTCGATTCGGTGTTTAATGCATCTCCTCGCCGGCAGAACTGCTTCCACTTTTTCGCCAGGTTTGCGTCCGTAGGAAACGAAAAAAAACTTATATTGCACGCTTTCCTTTTGTTTTCACTATTACACTTTGCCACTGCATTAGGCCTGGGTAACGGCGCAAATTTTTTGGCGCTGACACACTAACTCCAGCGCCAATGTCGGAACCAGCACAGTGTGTTGGCGCAGTGGCGCCTCTTCAGGTTAAAGCTCATTTCTTTTATTGCTGCACGCTGCACCAAAGTGAATTAATACAAGGTTATATCGGTTGAGAAGAAACTCAAAGATACCCAAGTTCAAAACCCATCATTTTCACATTCAGAAGGACCGCGACGAACCTTGTATAAATTCGCCTTGTGCTGCACATTTTACAAGAGACACTTCTATTTCGGGTGTTCTCTGCTGGTTCTTTGCGAGACCTGGTGTTGTCAGTGTTCCGGTGTTGAACTAACGTGAATTAATACAAGGTGGTATCAGTTGGGCAAAAGCAACTCAAGTATACCCAATTTCAAAACCCAAAAATATAACAAACACATAATTTTCACATTCAGAAGGACTGCGGCTAATTTTAGCAACACCACCTTGTAAAAATTCGCCTTGTGCTGCACATTTCACAAGTGAAACTTCGCTTTTGTGTGTTCATTGCTGGTTATTTGCGCCGTCTGGTGTTGTCAGTGTTCCGGTGTTGCTGGCGCCATTGCGTCACTGAGTTGTGACAATCGGTATCGGCGCCAGTAACTCAGCTCTCGGTATCAGCGCAATGGTGCAGCGCCGCACTGTGTTACCCACGGCTACACTGCATACTTCACTTTGCTTTGTAATGTCTCAATAATTATTTAGAACCACACAGAAATATTAACGCACAAATATTAAAATTGTTATTTGGTTTTTTCGTATGCTCACAATCAACAATTGCACCAAGATGACGTCACGCACACAGCTGATTCTGTCAAAATCACAAAGAGCGGATTAGCGGTACCGCGATTGGCGCAATCTCTATTTCTCTCTATCGTGCATGTAGTACTGTAAGTACTTGCGTATTTAATTTCAATTCTGGGGGGCTACTCTGTAATGCGATACGAAAGGGCAATGCGATGCGATAGCCAAATATGCCGTAAGTAATATGCTGGGACGATTGCCTATGGCATCGCATTTCTCTTTCGCATCGCGTTACAGAGTAGCCTCCCTGGTGGTTAGCCTACTAGTTGATATTGTTTGAGGCGCTGGTCAGCGAAATTTAAAGAGTAAAAATATAATATGTAAATTGACGATGTAAGGAAATGTTTACGGCCTTATTTATAAAAAATAACGTAGATTTAAACCGTTGTGTAATGTGACATTTTGATAAAACTTTTGTATTTAAACAGCTTTTTAAATCTATGTATGTATGTACTTAAATTTTTATGAAAGTATTATTTCTCGTTTCTAATTTTGTATACAACTATTTGCAGTCATTAACCAACAAATAAGTTGTCAAAAACAACAACTTAAGCAATGCTGCTATACGAAATAAAATTATTAGTGGCAAATCAAAAATTTCAAAAGTTATTAAGAAAAGTAAAGTTTGAAAAAAATTTAAGTAAAGTAACTATGTGTCTTTATTTAATATGTTTCTTATAAATAGAGTTTTAAACACCAATTCGAATTTCTTATTATGTATTAACTGGTATGTTTCATTAAATTCGATATTATAGACATCACTACTATAGTTAAGAAGTTTTGCCTATTTAATTACAGAAACTAAAGAATTATGGCTCAGAGAAAGTTTTTGCCTGCAATCTTACCCTTATGTATGAAAAACTACGTTCATCTGAATTATATACATACATTATTTTTGTATGAAAGCAAAGCTGATTACTGAACGAACACCATATAAATCCAAATTTCCAAAAAATGGTATGCAGTTTTGTTGGGAATAAAATTTTATTATAATATAGTGCAAATATGAAGGTAGCTAAGGCATTTTTTCTCGTACAAACTATGTACGCCAATTTTTTATATGGAATATATATATATATATGTACCGTTCAATCAAAGAGACTTTAAAAGGTTTGACTTTGAATTAAAAGGTAACCAGTTTCTCTTGAAAATGTTTATATTTTTATTAAGTTTCTATTAAAAGGGCATCTTGAACTATATCTATGGCGAGTTAAACGTTTAAATATTGTTTGGGATCCCATGAAATGCTGCTTTAAAGGGAATAGGCCCTTTTCCCGGCTTAGGCTACTTTAATTGAATGGCACAGATATGCAAATAAAAAAAGTTCGTTTCGTTATTTATAAGAAAAAATATCAGAAAAAAGTCGTTTGTTTGTTATAAAAAAAATATTAAAAAAAATATTTTCGTTGATTAACAAAAAAAAAATATATCAAGGTAGTTCTCAAGAAACATTACGAGAAATATATTTTCATTATTTCTGGTGCTAGAAAATAACTTTGCGATTGCTGTAACTTTCTTGAAGAAATAAGTATATCGTCGCTACCATGCAGCAAATAGCAGGCGTTCAAATGGGCATTTGCACCCAAAATTTCGTCTGGCTTCAAACATATAGCCTCCTG
>NW_016159169.1:0-7104 GCF_001687245.7 Rhagoletis zephyria
GTTTGAACACATGAAACAACAACAATCATGCTATTTATGCTATCTACGCACCATACTAGACAGTATGCACCGGATCGTGAATACCGCTGTTGTGTTCATTCGTTATGTAGAAGCAAATGCAACACAAAAAATTAAAAAAAATCCATGGTAATTGTTAGCCACTTGAAACTGGCCCATTATTACAATAGAATTCAATGGGCTATAAAAGTGTATACTCAAAAAAATATAACACTTCTGGGAAAAAAAATTTGAAATTTGGGTGAAAATTTGTTGGATTTTTTTAGTTTTCTACAAAGAGCGTGTGTGAATTGGTAACAAAGTTCGCGGCGAGTAAATTTTTGACCACTATGAGGTGAATAAAATTTCAGTAGCTTATGAGAGGCTAATGAAATTTTTGACAAATGCATAGAAAGTTTTGACAATCGCAAATATTGTTAATGTGTGTAATTTTTCGTTAACAAAAAAGCTTTAACTGATAAATTGCAGTCAACGATGGTAGATGCTTTCTTAAAATATTAATTTCCCCTCAAATTGTAATATTTTATGCCGCATAAATCTGCGGTTATCAAAAATTTATTGCTGTCAAAAAAGATTTAATTTCACACAGCAGATTGGGAAAACTGTCTCACCATAGTAAAAATATTATTCAACAGCTCTCCCCATAGAACTTTGTTACCGATTCACACACGCCCAAAGTTTTAAACTTAGGCTTATTTGAGTTTTGTTAGAGAAAGAACTGCGTTTTAATTGAAAATGCTTAAAGATTAAATAAACATAAATGGCAAACAATATCGCTTTGAAATTGGGGTGCAAATGATATGACCGATACTGTATGTACATACATATGTAAGTATACGAACTTAGATATGTATGAAAATTCATTAACGTTTACAAGTTAAATGCACTTGAAAATTTAGCAATGAAGTTTGAAGTAAACATATGTTTATTTCAAAGACTTTTTGACCTTTTTAAGAATGTTTAGACATTGTTTTTGGCAAGCATTTTATCATTTCTCCCTCTTAATTTTTCTATTTCTGCATTGTCAATGAATGCATAGATACATATACATATGTACTAAGCAAATTTAGCATCAGCCACTTACATACATACATAGTGAACTGTCGTAAATAGGAAGTAAATAAATTTGTCAACTATGCTCTAAGAAAAAAAATCTATCACTAATTAAAATTGATGTAAAGCAAAGAGGCAATTTAGCAAGCTTCCCTGCCACCATTTTCTATCGCAGAAGTTACTGGTTCGATACGCCATATGATATCGTTCTTCAACTTCTTATATGGCACTACAGCCGTTCGTCGGTTTGGGCCGAGACCAAAAAGCTTCGACTCTCACACCTGCTCCCAGAGAGCACTCTTCAACAAACCCACATATGCGAGCTGTGGAACCAAATTTCCCGCTCCGCCGAAGAAGTAGCCGGACTTCAGAGAGCCCGAAAAAACAACTGGTACGATGAGGAATGTCAAGAAGCTGCCAAGAAAGTATATCCCGCCTACAGGGCCACGATGCGATCAGATGCAAACTCCTATAATAACACCCATGGCGATCTAGGGACCGATGGAGGGAACGCTTGTCCACCCTACTGAATGGTAGCGGCATTGAAAGTTGTGCAGAAGGCGAACCCAATCCCCTAGTCGATGACGATGGAGTCGATGTCCAACCGCGTACTCACGGTCACGTCATACTCATGACGAGGTACTAATAGCGATTATGCGGCTGAATAACAACAAAGCTGCTGGAGCTGACGCACAGTGTCCCATTGGAAAAATTAAAATAAAGTGCTTAGAATAGTTAAGTAATATACATTTTTGTAATTTATCTTCTCCTCCTTTTGCTAACAGCAGAGGGCGCTAAAGTCAGAAAATTTCTGAGGTTGAACGGAAAAGCGACTTTTACTGTGTTCCAAAAAAAAAAAACAATCCAAAAATTCAGTTATTAGTTTATTATTTTGAAACTTAATAGTTTGGTTTACTATTATTCGTACAAAAAATATAAATAATTTTTGGTAAATTTTTTGATGAAAAGGTTGTTTGTGCTAACGAAAACTTTTGAGATATTTTTATTGGAATTCCCAAAATTGCTAAAGATTGATAGAGTTAAATTAAACAAAAAAATAAGAGTAGCTAATTTTTTATTTACTTAGCTAGTTTTCTTAAGTTTCAGAAAAAGTTACAAAGAGCTAAGTTTATAGTATTGCCAAAATTGAAAAAGTAAGGTATTATATTTAATATAAATATAATATAAATAAATTTAAATGAACTTAGTTTTGATTTAGTGCATGATTTTTATTAAATAGCGACAAACAATAAAAAAAAAATCCCCCCACGACACCAACCACCCCTTTACATGCCAGCTCAATCCGACTCAGCTGACAGCCCTCTCCCTCTGGTCCGAACCCATTGAAACAGCTCGTTTCCTGGGCCTCCCGTTAGTTGAGCTTGACGAAAATGATTGAACGTAGACCCGAAAAAGGCGGCGCTTAGTAGTGCCGCTACAACAACAACAACAACCACAGACCAGGTATTCACAATACGCCAAATCTTGGGAAAGACCCGCGAGAAAAGGGGTTACAGACAGGGCGAACCCCTTTATGTGACTTCTTTAATCTGATGTTGGAGAAGATAATAAGAGGCCAGGCGCGTCCGATTGCTGGCGTATGCCAATGACACGGATATCATCTGCGGTGTTGTGTTTTCATTTACATGCCACTCTGGTAAGACAGATCGTGTCAGCTGACTCGGGTTTACGTACCGGTAGGTTTACGTTCTTGACTAATTCAACTTCATGGAAATTATTGCGTCGTCAAACAGGGCAAATTTATGATCGACCCTAATAGTAAACATGTGATAGAAATGTCAAAAAATATAAACAAACTTCTACGATCCTGAATTTGGCAATTTCGTTTCGCTTGGTTTATTTAAAAACAGTTTAATAATTTATAGATTCATAGCAAAATGAGTTCACGCAACCGAGGCCGTGGAAAACGAGGGGGCGGTACGCGTGGACAATACCGTAATGTTAAGAGTAATCGCAATTGTGAGCGCAATTTCGCGCAGCGCGCATCTGAACTAGCCGGTGATGAGGAGAATTCAAACAGCGGCGATGACGGTGACAGCAGCTCATCATCTTCCGACGCAGGTATAGATGGCATTGGGCGACCACCCAACTTTCCCATAGCCATGTGGGACCTAACCATTGCGACCCAAAGAAATGTTCGGGGCGAAAGTTGGCACGTTTAGGACTGATCGAAAACCTTCGTTTGGGCCAGAAGTTTCCTGGTCTGGTGTTAACACCAGTAGGGGTGAGCTGTGTTAGCCCCCTTGATAAGGAAATTGTTGAAGCAGCAGGTGTAGCAGTGGTCGATTGTTCTTGGGCTAAACTGGAAGAGACACCATTTAATCGCATGCGAAGCCCACATCCACGTCTACTGCCATATCTTGTGGCCGCGAACCCAATTAACTACGGGAAACCCTGCAAATTGAGTTGTGTCGAAGCGATTGCAGCTACACTGTATATTTGTGGTTACGTGGCAGAAGCGCAATGGTACATGGGCAAGTTCTCGTGGGGACACTCATTTATTGAACTCAATGAAAGCTTACTTAAAAAGTATGCTGAATGCAAATCTAGTGAGGAAATAGTCAGGGTACAAAATGACTACATAGAGCAAGAGAAAGCAGCACATAATAAACCAAAAGATTTTAGTGAATTCTATCCTACAAGCAGTAGTAGCGAAGAGGAGGAAAAAGACCACGATAATGGGGCTAGCATAAGCGGGAAAAAATAATGAATTGACGTGAGTTTGTTTTATTTTTTTATATTTAAATACAATATCTCTAAAAAACAACAAACATTGGTTTTAAATAGCTTAATATTTAGGGAGTGTATTTACACACGTCACAGTACCTTTTACCGTAGATGCACGGTAAAAATAACGTATATCCGGTAAAAATTACCGTGGTTAGACGATCCACGGTGATTTCGAAGAGTGTCTGTTTGCCGAAAATCCATGTCAAAAAATTGGATCACTGGTTTGAATCGACGATAATCCATATAAGCGTAAAGTAATCTTTTTTTTAAACGACATCTAAACAAGGGCGAGGACATGCGACATATATGTTTATATACATACATATATATGAATTTGTAAATTCAATGTTTTACGCAGAAAGAAGTTCCGCTCCACTTTTCTGGCAACCCAGAAAGGAGAACTTGCGTAGTAACCCAGTAGCTAATTTCAGGAGTTAAAAGCCCTTCCGAAAGGCCCTCTTGAGAAGCAAGATTAAAGGGCTTCTTATTTCGCTACCCATGACAGGATTTCCAGAAGAGCTTTTATAGAACGTACTTCAGAAGGCCATAAAGAAAGAAGTTCCGCCTCACCTTTTCGGCAACACAGAAAGGAGAATTCTCCATAGCAAGGGTTATAATCCCTATGCGCGGCCGAAGGCCCCCTATGCAGTAAGAAGTTCCGCCTCACTTCTCCGGGAACACAGAAATAATTCTGCGTATTAAGGGTAATAATCCCTAAGCGCGGCCAAAGGCAGCTACGCAGAAAGAAGTTCCGCCCCTCTTCCCCTTAATCCTCTCTACCCCGAAAATCGGAGGTCTTTAAGGATCTACAATAATTTATACCGGTAATTATTACCGTGGATATACCGTAAAATACGGTGGATATACGGTATTTTTACCGTGGATCTGCGGTAATTTTTACCACGGATATGCGGTAAATTTTACCGTGGTATACGGTAATTTTACCGTGGATATAGGTACGGTAATTTTTTCCGTGGATATATGGTAATTTTTTCCGTGGAAATACGGTAATTTTTTCCGTGGATATACGGTAATTTTTTCCGTGGATATACGGTAATTTTTTCCGTGGACATACGGTAAAAGTTAGCGGGCGCGTGTGTATAGATTTGCCAAATATTTAAAGACATCGAAGAGTGCTTAAAGTTTATTAGATTTTTATTCTAGTTTAAAAACTCAGCAGAACATTTTCATATACATACATATAAACTACAATGTAATTTTATTATAGAATACAGAATGATGTCTACATTTGGCAATACATATATTGAAGAAAACATACCACGTTAAAATAAAAATGCGTGATTTCACTACAAAGAATCCCTTTACAAAAGTTGTATTAGTACGCTAGTCGTACTTGCATCACATTAAAATAGTTAAATGAAGTTATATGAATATGCGAATGAGATTAAATGATAAAATCCTTTTATTTTTCTTCCAATCCCACTAGTCAAAATTTTACCGTCTCCGTTCGTACAACTTCAGATCCGCAACAAATTTAAAATCATTGAGTGTTGCGATGATACTCCGGACTAACATTGACAAAGTTTGTCATACTGAAGTAAGTGGCACTATTCTTTACAAGAAATTTTAGAAAGTCATGTAGGTGTACCAGTAACATCTGCATCGACTTTTCGTCCAACGCGGAGAATCCTAACATTGATCCCAGCTTAACGAATAGACGTAACAAATGAAATCCGCCATAGAGCTTAGAGAGTGATGTTTCTGGATGTTGTTGCAATATTTCCGCATATTGAGGTCTTTCGAATTTATAGAGCAATTGTGAGCCAAGCATGACATTGAAGTACTCGACAACTCCATTTAGTACATCGTTAATGGCTACTTCCTTGGAAGCATTTGTCGACTTGGAGGTCTTCTTAAAGGCAATGTATTGGTCAACAATATCCTGTACAGTGATTTTTGCTGGAATGTCAAGTAATTTATGCTGCCGCGTAATAGCATCCCAGTCATCAGCAAGGCATTGTTTTAGTTCATCTGGTATTTTTATTTTCACCTCCACTTTAGAGAGGAATGTTTCTTCGGATTCCACGCATGTGTCCAAACGAGTGTGACTTGCCGCAGGAGTAATACTCGTACTTGCTGTGGTAGCAGGTGTGCTAGTTACATTGGTACTTGTGCCAGCTGCACTACAATTGGATTTATCGCTAGCATTTGATGTAGACCCTCCACGTTTCTTTTTTGGTGGTTCATCTTTGGCTGCGTCATCCTTATTAGCGACAATTGTAGCACCTGTTTCCTCTTTTGTTACGGTTCCAGCATCACTATCTTTGGCAATTGGGGTACTAGTAGCTGGTTTTGTCCGATTAGCTCTACCTGTGGTTGAAGGCGCTGCCAATGGTGTAGTGTTCAACTCTTTTGATGGTGTGGAAGCGCGTGATTCACTACTACCGCTAGCGGTGCCATCCTTTGATGCGGTTCCTATGGTGGCCTCACCTTTTTTGCCCTTTGGTGTGCCTAAATATTGTAATTAAACTAACTTATCGGAACTCTGCTTATTTACATACATATATGTTTGGCTTTTTACCTTTCTTATTTTTCCCAGCAGAATTAGAATGCAGCTTGTATACCTCTTTCTGACGCTGTACGTTAGCTTCATTGTACTTCAGTACACGGTTTTCCAGGGACCCACTCATCCCAACTGTGTATGAGAAAAATGATTATTAAACTTAAAATATTGCTTTATGAAGCTTGTTTTCTTGTTTACTTTTTGTTCCAACCAGCGTAGTGAATGTAGTATTTTATTTGCTTATCCTTTGTAATTGTGCTTTTCAATGCTTTGGCTTCATAAATAAGTGGCCCATGGAAGCATAGCACTTTTTCGCCTATAGATGCGGAAAATAAATATTAGGAAATTACTTATATGGAGCCAACTGTACTGCCACTGAACGCTTCGGTATGCCAAAATACTTACCTTCAGCGAATTTATGTTTAGGTGTCATTCACTTTGGGTAGTTATTTTGAACAGTTTTATGAAAATGCGGGAGGAAAAACGTATTGATATTTTAGTTTATAGTTTGTTGTTTTGTTGGCGAAAGCGATATCTTCTCATGGATTGTGTATTTTCAAGCAGCTGAGAACTTTTTCGAAATGTCAAATTGCTTGATTAATGAGCATCATTGCCAGACTGATAAAAAACTAATTATCTGACTTACATCTGTTCCCAGTTCATTGTTCCCAATAACAAGTACCAGTTTTTAATAATTTTCCATGTATTCAATCAATTCAGTACATTGCTTTAAAACTAATACTTAATATATATTTATA
>NW_016159169.1:13922-18124 GCF_001687245.7 Rhagoletis zephyria
GAAGCATATATGTACATAGGCATGTACTTATACACAGATGTGGCCTCTTACTGTGCTAACCAAAACTCTTCGCAGTTGTTATTGCGCTTCTTCCCACGGCCTGGGACCACGCTTGTTCTCCCACTCATCAATATTCAATTGTTTGATCCTCTCATATTCCTTGTCCAGAGTAACCTCTTCTGACTTTTTCATAGTAACACCAAGTTTTTCCATTTCTTCTGGACTCACCGGCTTTTTTCGCGAGAATTGATATCTAGAAGTAAGCAGACTGTAATCTTCCACACTAGTAAACAAATACTTGATTACCTGAGACGGGAGAATTGCTCTAATCCAAACGAGCCACCAACCACCAATATCAAGAATGGCACACCATATCTCATGGATTTTTTGCGGAATAATGTATTTAATTTTTGTGTCACAGACATTTTGCGTGCAGAACTAAATTATTTACATAAATCGTATCAGCTGTTCATCAGAACGGCGTTACCGGACTGTTATTAGATACATATTGGAATAAATCTTTGCAATCGGATATGACCATTGTGATCGAGAAAGGAAGCAGAGAATGTGGGAGGAAGGAAACTCTGAAAGAACCTGAGAAACTAAAAGGTAGTTCAAATATGGCCACCTGAAATATGTACGCATATTTAAACATTTTGTAATTTTACTTCCTTCTACAAGTGAAAGGGTTATAATTAGTGACTGTACAATTCTATCAAATAAAACAACTCTTTCGAGTGACGAAAGCTGAACTACTAGAAGTACAAAATTTATGATATCAATTTCGTGACGAAGATTATGCACATTTCTTTAACTGCCTTGGAAACTGATGGAAATTGTTTTATTCATTCGAATCGTTGATAAATTTCTGTTTTTGCTTTTCTAAAAGTAGACGGAACTTTGCAACGTTCCGAATAGATAAAAATATTTCCCGTCTGTTTCCAAGGCAGTTAAAAAAATGCGTATGATTTTCGTCACATCGTAGTATGGTATCAATAGGTGTGTATAGTGCCTTTTCCAGTAAAGAATTGCAGCGAGAGCGTAAAATCAAAATATATCGTAAAACTGAGAAGAAGAGAAAACCAGTAGAAAAAGTTATTGAACACAAAACTAGTAAAAACTTGCAAGTGAACAGTTGTTGCACTGTTTTGACACTGTGATGAACACTGCGAACAGCGAGAGAAAGAGAATGAGCGATAGAGATTATAACTCTTACTAAGTAGAATTCTCCTTTCTGTGTTACCGGAGAAGAGGGGCTTCCGCATGTCAAAGGTATACAATATTTCTTGTGCATATCACAGTATTTTTGCGCAGAACCCACATCGAAATTTGCAAAAAAGTGCGTAGTGAAAACCGAATATTAATAATTTGAAACATTTATTTTAAATAAAGGTTTAATCCTTTGATTACAAGCGTATGTTAAAGTTTCTGGATTCGGGTTATGCGTTTGGACACAACAACCGAAAATCATTGTACAAATAACTAAACCGGACCCAAGTTTCTCGATAAGGGGCAATAAAGATTCTGCTTTGCTCGTTTATATAAAGCAGTGGATAAAAATATACGTATATGCGAAAGGCAAATTTATCTGTTTAAATAAACACCAATAATATTTCCTGCAACACACACGTCGATTTACATCTTTTATGTCGCCTCCGACACAGAATTGATTTCGTACACAATTGCGCAAAAAAGCTTACTCGTTCGTTTTTAGGCATGCCATTGTTACGAATTTCGAAAGTTCGAAGATACGATTCGGATTGCCGCATACCATTCCTACGATTCGTAGCAAAATCCGAACACGAAAGTGTTGCAGAATAGGGGTGTAAGTTTAATTGTGTTAACAACCCAGTAAGAACCCTATCTGTTAACTAACGCGTTATATAAGCCTAGTGCTACAAATAGTTTGTGTGAGAAATTCAAAAACTTTCCACCATTTTACACAGGGCTTCTCGAGAAATCTAACGCATAATCATTTCACGTGTGAGCAGCTTTCTCTTTCGTTTACATGGAGTTCGCTATTATATAATCCTAAATGTAGTGGTCTCTTTTCAATAAAATATTATTATGCGATTAATAACGTGTTATATAACGCAAATAATGGCATATGGGTATCGCTAATATGCAAATGTGTTGATTTTTTTGACAATTTTTTAAGTTTATTGGAGATTGCGTTAGGTCGTTCTTGCTGGGAAGTTTTGTAAAGCATTGTAATTGCTTTGACGAGTATTGCAAAGTCTTTTTACGGTATTAGCGAGTATTGTAAATTGTTTGTTGTACAATAAAGTTAACAGGAGTTGGAGAAGCGAAATTTAGCAACCTCCGGAAGAAAAGTGGAGTTACTATCACGGCTGCGAGAGGCTATGGAAGCAGAAGGCATCGACGTGGACAAATACGACTTCCAGGGTAAACTCGACGATGTATCCGCAAAGGATGAACAGAAGTATGAGGCCGCTTGTTCGTCTAAGGATGTGCAGCAGATATCCGGGAAGATTGAAGAACAGCAAAAGGCTCCTCGTCATCAACAGCTATGGACATGAACACATTATTGGCTGCCATGTCACAGATGATGCAAGCAAAGGATACACGCATGTCACAGATGTCATCACAGATTTCATTGCAGCTGGAAGCACAGAAAACGCATATGTCATCGCAGGTGGAAGCACAGAGTGTACATGTTATCGCAGCTAGATGAAAAAATTACACGAATACAGGACAAACTTGAAGAGAGACAGGAGAAAGTCAAAGCAAAGGTAGAAGAATTGGAAGGTCGTCTTCGTGATTTACAGATGAATCGTCCAGCTACTTCGACGAACGCTCCCAAGGTAAAAACCCCATCCTTTGACGGCACAATTCCTTTCCAAGTCTTTAAGCTCCAGTTCTAAAAAATGGAGGATAAATCCGCTGCACTGTTCGTTGCATTAAAAGGACCTGCTGCGGAAAGCTTGCAGAAAATTCCCGATTGTGAAAGGGACAGTTACGATGCGTTAATGGGTGCAGTAGAAAGACGTTATGGTACCGAGCACAGGAGACAGATTTACCAGATAGAGCTGGAGAATCGCTGCCAAAAAGCCAATGAGACTCTACAAGAATTCGCTTCAGAGATCAAGAGGTTGGCTCACTTAGCTATTGGAGATGCATCTCGTGAACACCTCGAAAGGGTAAAGATCCAGAGGTTCATCAACGGAAAGCGAGACATGTATACCAAGCGCGAGACGGGTGCGAATCCAAAGCCAACATTTGCTGAAACTGTCTCGTATGCTCAGACGCGTGAAACGGCGGCGCTCCTAAGTAGACCAGCCTACAAAGCACATCGCGTGGAAGTGGAAACACCGGACGAGACAAATGAAATGCTGAAGAAGATTATCCAACTGCTGAGCGAGAAAAAGCATGGCTATGGCACATGTTTTAAATGTGGACAGCCAGGCCACTTCGCCCGCGATTGCAACGCAAGTGTCAGTGGGCTCAACAATTCAGCAAGACGCAAACGCAGGANTGGCTATGGCAAATGTTTTAAATGTGGACAGCCAGGCCACTTCGCCCGCGATTGCAGCGCAAGTGTCAGTGGGCTCAACAATTCAGCAAGACGCAAACGCAGGACTGAAGGAGACGAAGCCAACTTCAATCAGTCTTTAAACTGAAACGAGCCAGCAGGAAGGGCCGCGTGCGGGCTCCAGAAGTTGAAGGGCCCATAATCTCCGTCTCACAAATTGGCCGGAAAGCATGCAACCTCACTGTTGGTGGATGTTTGAATGGGCAGGAGAGAGTACTGACAGTGGATACTGGAGCGACACATGCTATTATTCGACCGGATTTGGCCACTTTTTATGTGAAGCCACTACCTGGAGCAAAGCTGCAGCCTGCAACTGGTGAACGCACCCAAGTGTTAGGAGAAGTACCGTGCGAGGTAATAATCGACGGTGTGGCTTCGTACACTAAGTTTATAGTCGCAGACATTGTGGATGAAGTCATCATCGGAAGCGGCTGTGGGAGCAGTAGGCGCGCTTGGAAGTGTCCCGAAAAAGGTGGTCGACAAAGGCGAGCAGTTAAGCCGGATGCCAAGGTTGAGATTATATATATGTCCGGTCAATGAAGTTAGCATCGGCGGAAGAGCAAGATACGAAACGACGGCGGAAGTTTCAGCGTAAGGATCCGGATGTAGCAAGATGTGCTAAAGGCAGTACAGCACGAAGGCGGGAGTC
>NW_016159169.1:20703-28917 GCF_001687245.7 Rhagoletis zephyria
CATGGTGGAATTATACAAGGTGTTGTACGTAGTGACAGCTCATGTCGACGGCTCCCTTACAAAAGGTTGTAATATGGAAGAACGAGAGAAACGGGAAGAAAAGAAGCACGCTTTGCGAAGTAGTACGAAATTTGGTACTCTTTCATATCAAATTTTGCATATAAATAGTAACAAACGGTATATTATGATAAGCTAAATTTGCGAAAGTAGTATATATTACGTAGCACTTATGCAATAAATGGTAATTTAGTTTATTAAACACAATGTCCTATAATTATAGTCAAACTTCCAAAACCGCTTGGGGGTCTAATTTTTACCCGAAAATACTATAAGATGATTGATATAACTTACAAAAATTTCGCCATCAAAAAATTAGTGGTGACCCCGAGTCGTTACAACATGACGGAGTCGACAAAAGGGCGCATCGACGGATGGGGAAAATATTTCATCGAACAAAATGCCAACTAAAGATGTGGAGCTTGTATCGCAATGCAAGCTGCGACCGTTCTGAACTGAGATGCCAAACAAATGGTTTCTACAAATTGAGGCCACCTTTCAGTCGTACAAGACCACATCTTATGTCCGGAAATATAATCTGGTCCTCTCAGCAATTAGCAGCGATGCTTTAAAGGAAGCTGCGGATGTTTTAAAAGCCGTACCAGCTCAAGACCGATATATTACCCTCAAAAGTCAACTACTGTCACGTTTTACTGATTAAGCCGACCCACATAGGGTATTTGGCTGATTTTAGGCCTTTGGAGAATACACAAAGCCAATGTTTTTTGTCGAATTAATGATTTTAATTTTTAATTGAATTTTGTCAACGAATAAGAATAAAGTAAATGTCAAAGAATTGTTCAGTGATTGCAAATCAGTTTTGGAATAGGGAATGAGGTAGTTTAGTTTTTTTAAAGGCGGTAAAATGTACTTTTTTCAAGAGGGAAACACCGATTTTGCTAAGGGAGCCAAGATGGCAGATTAGAGCGAGAACGCTGTCAATATCCAACACCTTGTATTATTCCACCATGGTGCTTACATATGTACAATTTCCGTTTCTCGCTATTATAAATGTGTAATATTATTTTCTTCGAACGCTAAATTGGTTTCGCCGCCATTTGTAGTGTTTTGTGGCAAAAAGTCGCTTTGTTGTAGTTTAATTATTTTTGATTCAGTTTGTGCGCTTATTGGAATCTGCAAATTCTGAAGATTATCCATTTGAATGGCTGTTTTACTTAAATCTTGACGACGTGATTTTCTAAACAAATTTGTATCGGACTTTTTGGAGAAATGTGCTTCAATTTCCTGTAATTATAACATTTATTAATTTAGCTGCTATATGGAAAATCAAAAACAATGCGTACATGTAATGTGCGTCCTTCCGTTTCGGGCAGCGTGAAATACAACACTAAAGCGCCTGTTAATGCCACCGCCGAATATAGCCAGAATGTACCAGGCAATGTTAATGCTGTCAACATTTGGAGAAAGAGCTTATTAGCCAAGAAGCCAAAAATGTAACCCAACCCACTGACAAGGCCCGAAGCTGTGCTGCGTACCGGCGCCGGAAATACTTCGCCGATGAGTATCCAAGGTATCATACGTATGCCAAAGTGTGCGAAAAATGCGGTACCCAGCAATAGAATCAATGGCAGCCATACTAGATTGTTGGTAGCTTGTTTGGGCACAGGTAGCAATATCTCCTTGGTGACTTCCTCTGTGGATGGCAATTTCACTTTACGTTCGGCCGTTGCTGTTTTTGCTTTGGCTGTGGTAATTTTTGCATCCAAATCCGATGGCATAGTTGTTGTATGCAAATCCTCTTCCGAGTCACTAAGATCGAAAAATGGCGTGGAATTACGGCTGGTATTATTCGAATGTGTATAATCCAAGGTAGGTAATTCAACCAAGGATAATTGATCATTGTAATCGCCGAAAGAAAGATCTTGCTCTTCCCGTTTAGTGCGATTTAAATGCTTCCACGTTTCGTTGGTTTCACTGTTGGACACTAAAGTGGTCAGCTCTGTGGTGACATCATCATTTAGGGTGTACAGAGTTGTGGTTTCCAACAGCTGTTTATCAATTGCGCTATCCGCCATTGCTGGCAATAGGGCAGCTGTATCGGTTTCAAAAAGTTTACTAATATTTGCTTGTGTTATTAAGCTTTCCTTGGGCACTATATTGGAAGCATTACTAACGACATTGTCCACTGCAAACCCGGGCACCACTTTCACATAGTGGGCATAGGTGGCCGTACCAAACATGCAAATTCCCACGCCAAGTGTAGAGATCATAACCAATGGCCGTTTGCCGGTGAAATGGATGAGGAAGACACACATTATAGTTGCGATCATCTCTGCAACACCTAACAAAATTGTCGCATGATACTTGTTGATTGGGGCTTTTAGTGTGTGGAAAATCTGAAATGTGGGTTATGTTACAAATTAATTTTAAAGTGTCATTTACTAGTATATGTTGCAAAGGATTTAGAAATGAACCTAACAGATCTATTGTACCCTTAACTCTTCACAACACTTTGTGAAGTCCTACAATAACCAGAAAGTTTACAATAACTCAACCTTTGGCCATATTATAAGGTGACCAGAATTTTTTAACATTCCAGGAGGACAAATTCTCCACATTAAAAACATAAAAAAAATTTTATTTATTTTAACATATAAATAACGAATAAATTAACCGTCCAAAGTTTCTCTAAACACAAGTCAATCAATTTAATAGTACACTGTGTTGCATAATTATTTCGTTAAAGTTTGATTATAATTTTGTATCAACGCTATATCTCGTTCAGCAATATCATTAACATATTTAATACTCTTAATCATCTCTACTAAGACAACCAACTTCAGGGTAATTTTTCAGAGAATTCAATGCCCTACAAGAAAATGCACAGAAACAACTTATATCCCTTTTTTATAAACTTTCTTAACGATTCAAAAGCTATAAAATTTTCCGGAAAACACCCCCCAAAAAATAGTCTGGATCTGCCGCTGGGTCTGTGCTATTTTTGATTATGTACTTGGACGTGAAATAACACATTTTCTTAAAATTTTTTAAGCATATTTGCGCTCCAACGCAACGAACATACTTATTTTAAGCCATCTTACAAATGTTTTTATCAAGATAAAATATCCCCATACACGAGTATTGCTACTGATAAAACTTATACACATTTGGCAAACAAAATGGCATATGGTAGGCAATAATTTTCGCCTGTGAAGACGCGTCATAATGCGGTTTCCCCACGGCAGTGTGAATTACTTTAGGTTTGTATCAGAGTGTCCAGACTTGGCGATTTCGCGCCAAATTTGGCGATTTTTTTTTGGATATTTGCGCGTAAAAATTTATGAAATCGCCATTGGCAATTTTTGGCGATTTTTCCCCTTCAAATAAATTCTTTCCAATTATAAAAATACACAAAACTTAGTTTTCCACAATAATTTTACAGAAGAGGCTAATGAACTGCGTGATAAACTTGACTTAGGAAGCATATTAAAAGACAAACATTTTTAATCACCCTAATCGAAGAACTTTTGAATCGATTACCTAGTCAATTAAATACTTTAAAAAAGCTTTGATTTTGTCAGCAGAAAGGTGCGTGAATCACAAGAGAGCGAGTTTCAGGGACCTGCCAATTCACTATTTGACTTTGAAGGAAAGAAAAGCAGCATGGAATAACTTTTTTCAGAACCATTCCAACCGACTCTGAAGAATTTTGGATAATTGCTTACGGAGTGAAAACCGCAACAGGTAATAAAATGTTTGGAAATATACATATGTAAGTAAAATAGCCTTCATATTATTATCCTTGCCGCACTCACATGTTTTTGTTGAGCGCGTTTTTTTCCGTAATGAATTCAACAAAAACTAAGATTCGAAATTGGAGAGGTTGGAAAGCCTTAATTCAATAGTTCGAATAAAGTTTTATATGAGGTCCAATAGTTTCTGCTGCAAAACGCTTCCAATATCAAACAATCAAGGTTGAATAGTTCAAAAAGTATATGACAACAACACAAATGTAAATGATTCAGACACTACGGGCTGGTTTCTCCAACTCAACTTAACTTAGTTTAACCACTGACTTAAGTCAAAAGTTAGCCTACGTTTTACACAGCTTATTCATGACTAAGTCAAGAAAATTGGCTTAAAGCTCAGTTAGTCCAGACTTAACTTAAGTTAACTTACCGTAAGAAATCATCAATGGTTATTCAACACGTCAACTTAAGCCAAGAGCGGAAATATTTTGTTTTTGTATTTCTTTTTTCAGCTGTTTAACAGTTCGCTGGCTAAAATGCCATATCAAAAAAATTTATGCAAACAAAAATGTTTGCTTTCATTTATTTTTAAGAAATACAAAAACGAGAGTCTGGCAAGCCTGATTCTCTCACCGCTCTCAATTTCGGTAAGGCCGTAACTTGAGAACCTAAAATCTACAGGTTCTTAAGTTTCTTACGGTAAGTTAAGTTTTAACTAACCGCCAACACAGTTTCTCATATAACAGGTTAGCCAAAATATTAAATTAAGTTAAGTTACGGAAATTAAGTCTAGACTAACTGAGCTTTTAACTAAGTTAAGTTGAGATGGAGAAACCAGCCCTAGGTGATTTTGAAGAAATTGGGTATGTTCAGAAGGTGCAAAAGTTGAGCGCAACCGTTGCTAAAAAATCAATGATCGTAATGCGTCTTCTGAACGGCTAGATACATTAGCTGTCAAATTCAAAACACACAACACGTTGTCTCAAATGATCAGAAAAATATTACGAGTATCTAACACGCAACTGTTCAGTTGATCAGAAGTAAAAACAACGCGTTCAGAAGGTGCAATCGCAACAGTTCGTTCTGAACGTGCCCATTGTGGAAATAGTTGATCTCGCTTTATTATAGGTTTTTATTTTATTTTTAGCGCCGAGCGCTTAAAAGCGGATTGTGCGATTATTCAATTAATATGAGTTATAATAAATTTAATAATGGCGCAGTCCTATTGGAAAATGTGTTGATACAAATATTTTTAAAAAGTATGCGTATTTTTAAAGAAAATGGTTTATACATCATTATTATATAAGTGATATGTGTTATTTATTATTACCCCGAAGGTGTTATATTCGTTTTGTTTTACTATATTATAACAAGATCTAATTTTTAAAATAAAAGATTTGTTAAATCGATTTCATTAATTTTATTAAAAAAAAAAAAATTGGCGATTTTAGGCGATTTTTTTTGCAGAAATTGCGCTTTATTTTTAAACAATCGGGACACCCTGGTTTGTATAGTAACTTCTCCAGTAAAACATTGCAGCGAGAGCGTAAAAGCAAAATAGAGCGTAAAATTGAGAAGAAGATAAAACTAGCAGAAAAAGTTAATGAACACAAAACTAGCAAAAACTTGCAAGTGAATAGTTGTTCCACTGTCTTGACATTTTGCTGTAAACATTATCTTATTCTTCTTTATTGGCGCTGTAACCACCTAAGCGATTTTGGACGAGTCCAAAACAGCACGCCAGTCATTTCTCTTCTGTGCTAACTGACGCCAATTGGAAATGCCAAGTGAAGCCAAGTCCTTCTCTACCTGGTCTTTCCAACGCAGAGGAGGCCTTCCTCTTCCTCTGTTACCAGCATCACGGCCCGCGTTGAATATTTTCAGAGCAGCAGCGTTTCTGTCCATTCGAACGACATGGCCAAGCCAGCGGAGCCGCTGAATTTTAATTCGCTGCACTATGTAAACATTTTACTATTCATAAATCAGTTTTAAACTCTTTGCTTAACACACAAGCACTTACACTGTCCAGTACATCATGGATATTTTGATTTACACTCATTTTACTTTTGTTTGTGCTAAACGAATGCAACAAATGGCAGCTTTTGACATTTATTTTTCTTCTTCTGCTAGCTAATTTCTGCTAGTAAAATTTTCACAAGCAAGAATTTGCAGCTCTCCCGTATTGTTACGCTCTCGATTCAGTGCTCTCTTGCAAATTTTTTGGGTTATCATACACTTTTCCAGTAAAAATTTGCAGATTCCAGTACAAATTAGTACTGACTATTAGTTACTATACAAACCTTTTGTTTGCTCCTCAAATTACGATCGGGAATTCCCCCATTCCCACGGGCACATTCTTAATTCGATTCGACAGTTCTCTATCTTTGTGTTTTGTTTTTTTCTTCGCTACAAAATGTAAGTTATTGCTTAAAATTTATAAGCCTCTGTATTAAATTGGTGATGTGCTCATGTAAAACTTTACTTTTCGATGACAGTGATTTGTTCGTAATTCACATGGTAATTGGAGTGCGAATTATGAATGAGAGAGCGAACTATGTTATTAGGGTGCCGTGGAAAAGCCGTATTAAATATTATTAGTTAAGGCTAGAGGCGTTTACACTGTTCAGTTAAAAGTTTACATCATTTGCCTTTTAAATATAATGATTGTGTACGATTAGGAAATATGTAATAATATTTTCAACGAAATTTTTTGAAAAATTCATCACTGCATCTAGTTTTGTACTTGGAAGGGAGGAAAAGGAGGACATTTTTGCCCAAAATGAGGATAGAGAAGGACTATGTTTTTGAGGAGGACAAATCACGTTTGAGGAGGACAATCCTCCTCAAAGGAGGACGGTTGGTCAGCTTACATATTAAGCCTAGACTATTTTCTCGTCACATCAAAACGGTATCACAGATAAGGAGTAGGTGCAATAGAGTATCTTCAGATTAGGCGCAGTGTAAGGGATCTTCAGAGAGGTTAATTAGAGGCCTTTATCTCTACAGGTTAAACCAATCCATTAAGCTTTTGGCTCGGAAAAGTCCTCTGTTGCTATGCTACTGCTGGTCTCTCATTCCTACAACCTCTTACCTGATCGTGTTTGATACCACTGCAAACAAAACTTCAACCCTGTGAGAGTTCAGGCCGCTGCCTTCATGACTAAGCCATACGCTATTTCGTTTCCCTGTATTCCCTTGTGACCTAGTTATTGATTGTTCTAGCGGCTTACTTAGCCCTGCCTATTTCGGTTTGTCTCTCAATCGTTATTTTCAGGAAGCGAGCTACTATGAGAGGGTTGGACCATAGGGCGTTGTGCGTTGTTGAAGCGGGCATGTTACGAAATGTTTAGAGTCGTTAGTAAACTCTCCACATACCGGATATACGTTAGATACGTCAGGATTTATTCTGTTCAGGTGTGAGGTTGAGCCTGCTGCAGTAGCTGGAACAAAGTTGGGCGGGTCTCCCGAAGCAGTTAAAGCTCTGTCTCGTTGGTGGCTTTTCTCGTTAAACAGCATTCACAGGTCGGGAGTTGGTATAGTTTGAGAAAAATACTCGTGAATTTCAAGACAAATGCCTACTCCAATGCCTTCTGGTGCTTAAGAGCCGTATGTATACCACTACAGCGTGCTTGCCTGGACATGTTCATACATAATGGAGCTAAGTACTCAAAGTTAACTTGCTGAAGAGCACCATTTTAAATTTATTCTCGAAAACTATCTTATTCATAACCAGTCTGGTGAATGGGGCAAGTGGAATGTGTAACGTTACGTTACTAAAATATCCATTGAAACTTTTTTGTTTTGGTTGATTTATTTATATTTTAAACTAATTTTTAACGAAAATAAAATATCAATTTTCTGTCGAATATTTTTTTTTATTTTGACTTCAAATCTATTTCGTACTTTGAGCTTCCGCCAGCATGTCTATACTTTGGAATTTATATTGAAGCAATAAATAAACCGATATATTTTAGGCGTATTGCATACGGCGGGATTTTAACCCGCGCCTTCGATGTTAATTAACACACTTGCCTTATTGAAGTGCAAAGTGGTCATTCTTTATTAGAAAATGAGAATAATATTCAGACTTAATTTTTGAAGTGAAACTTCTTTAGCGGCTGTTTGTTGGTTGGGAGTAAATTGGCAAATTCAACGGAAATCGCACACGGAAATGGTGCAACGGAAATGGTTGGAGCTGAAACAAGTGCTTCTTGTGTGTATGCGTATGGTATACAACTAATAAAAGGTTAAAGAATAACACTTAGAAAAATACCAATACAAAAATGAAAGTAAAGGTGAGTACGTAGATACATAGATAAAGAAAAGGATAAAGGCAAAGTTAAAAATAAAAACAAAAACAAAGATGCGTAAAGATAAAGGCAAAAATTAAGACCAAGGTAAATTTAAACGCTTATATGTATATATAAGGGCAAAGGGGAATATGTAG
>NW_016159169.1:29520-32382 GCF_001687245.7 Rhagoletis zephyria
CGAATTAAGTTCAAATCATTGGAATTAACTAAATTAATTATATCAACAATTATTTACTTCCTTTTTTCATAAAAAAATCGCTCGTGTTTATAAATTTTTAAATTTAACGAACTAATTTATTCAAATTATTGTAGACAAAAATGCAACCATGCGCCACAACCACATGTTTTTCGTGTTTGCAAATTCTTGCTGGCAAAATTTTTTCCAGCAAGAATTTGCAACTTCTCTCCAAGAGAACTGTCACTTTGCTCTCACAATTTTTGAGTGTTGGATAATTTTTTGGTCTGCACGAACGTGATTTGGGCAAATCGTTTTTTGCTCGACGAACAAACCTATTTTCTCACTCACCTGCACAGCGTACGTTTGCAGACTTGTCTTGCCAGAAAAATGTCCCGTAAAAAATGTAAATGTGACCAACAAAAATGGCGCCAAAAATGAACGCTTGCGAAACATTCTGAAGCGACTGGCGCACTTCGACGGCTTATCGCCGTGATTTTCTACAGCTTCCTCCAGAGCCGGCTGTGTTATTAACTCCTCATAGAGTCGATTAAATTCAGCTTCAATCATATATTCCGGTACCCAACCACGCAGCCACTGCAACGATTTGACAGCCTCACGGAAACGATGTTCGCGTATCAGCCATGTGGGACTCTCGGGCACAAAGCACAGCGCAATTATACAAATAATCGGAAAGGCAGAACTCAAAGCGGCTATTGTACGCCAATCCAACAAAGAGCCCAAAATGAATTGTATGAAAACACCGGTGATGACACAGGTGGAGCCGAGCGCCGATAGAATGCCACGGTACTTGGGTTCGGTAATTTCGGCGACATACGTCAGTACCTGGGAACAATGGAAAAAGTTTAATTGCTTTTAATTAAATAAAATATGTAAGAATACCGGCGCTTCCATTAGACCACCGCCAAGTCCGCTCAAACACAGTGCAGCGTAAAGGTGCTCAGTACGCGTCGAAAAGTGGAAGAGAAGCCATGACGCCAAAATTGGCAAATTGACCAACTAAAAAAATATTAGTACTCAATAGTGGAAAGAGTAGGAAGTAGAAAAGAGTATGATTACTCACCTGCATAGCGCGTCGCTTGCCAATCGGTTGTGTAAGAAGACCCGAAAAAAGACAACCCAAAGGCACACAAATTAAATTTATAGAACCTGAAAGGAATATTAAAAAGTAGTATGTGGTTTTATTCGCTTAGATATTGAATATTATTAGCGGGCAATGATTTTTTTATAGGTATTGCAATCGATAGCAATGAAGAAATCGATTTGTCTTTGCAATTCATTTGGTTATAGTTAACTTTATTGAAATTTTGAATTTTCAAAATACGTAATTCTCCCATCAAACGCGCAATATATTTTCATTTGCCATATTCGGTTAGTATAAAGCCTCGTTTCATTTTCTATACTTACTAAACCAAGATATTTCATCTCTATTTAACACTATATCACTAGGTTCACGCCCCTCACCGCCCTGTATGGCGGGTATTACAATGGTGGGAAAGCCAAGCGTCATACCATACACTGTAGGAAAAAATATATGGGTATGTTAATATTTTAATTGTTATTGTAATGGAAGTTTAGAAATAAATGTTCAATCAATTATAATTAACATTTTTTNTACAATGGTGGGAAAGCCAAGCGTCATACCATACACTGTAGGAAAAAATAATGGGTATGTTAATATTTTAATTGTTCTTGTTATGGAAGTTTAGAAATAAATGTTCAATCAATTATAATTAAAATTTTTTTTTATTTACCAAAAAGTAATATATTCTTAGCGCTTACAGCTAAAAATTGTGGTAATGCCCGCCGAAAATTACTAATCTCTAGAGGATCACCAGCAATGTCGGATGAAGGGTTTCTGTTGCCATTTTGTATGAAATACGGCTGGCTGTTAACGGTGCTGGAATTAAATAATGGATACTTTAAGGTTAAAAAAGAAACAATCTAAATATGCACATTGTTTGAAAATTGAAAAGAAATGCTTGCATGCTGATATATGTCCATACAAAATATATATAAAATTTAGTTATTATTTTATGAGGGCTTTAAGGGTTTAATGAACCCTTTGTACTTGAAGTCAATTCACTTCGATGGAATTGAATGACGCGGATTTGATTAAATATTCAATTTAAACATAAGTACTAATGAATACCAATCAGCAGTAACTTGTTCTTTCCATTCTTTCATTCTTATTGATAAAACCTTATTTATGAAAGCGGTTTCGTTTTTAGCATATACTTGTAAAAAACCCTGACAATTACAAAGATATGTACATTCACGACAAACNATAAAACCTTATTTATGAAAGCGGTTTCGTTTTTAGCATATACTTGTAAAAAACCCTGACAATTACAAAGATATGTACATTCACGGCAAAAAGTATTGGTACAGAGAATTGTATACAATTTTGTCTGCTAATATTTAAACTTTCATGCAAATTTTCAACTTTTTAATCAAATTTCCTAGAATTTTTTGAATATGCAGGTTTGCAGCTCATTGAATTCTAGTATAAAGAAAAGTTTTAAAGTTTATTTTTAAGATTTTTTTTGGTTGAAGGCGTTTTGCATTTGTTTCATACAATGTACTTATATTCCAAAACTTTTTTTTAATGGACGAAAATTCGCCTAAAAAATTGCCAAAAACCAAAACTCCTTGCTACTACAAGCTTACACTATTTAGAAATTGAAAAAAATCTGATTAAAAGGTTGAAAGTTTTATATGCAGATATATCTACAATCTAAGCAACCACTGAGTCGGACAATTCCAGACGTTTTTAAATTTTAACTTTCAGACTTCGGTACGTTGCATACAAATCAATTTTCTAGGGTTTCATGTAGACTTGCA
>NW_016159169.1:34280-40715 GCF_001687245.7 Rhagoletis zephyria
ATGACCCGTCTGCAAACCTGCTAGGCTCCTAAATTTCTTAGAGATGTAACTTCCTATAAGCTCTTTGGCCTGCAGTAGCCCGAGCGTGTTCGCTCAATGTGCTTTAGTGAGCAACCACCCGTGAGCTCTTTAAGGTGGCCTCAAACAGGTGCGGTACTACCGAGGCGATACAAAAGTTTACGTTAGCGTTGAATACAAACTACTGGCATAGATGGCATGGCAACCATGTGCATTTTATTGTTGTGAATTTACAAATGCACGGAATATGCAAATGCCAGAGCATATGCCTGAACAGCCCTAATATTTTTTTGTATACCACAACGGAAGTAAAAATTTCAAAACAAAATTTTGGAAATTTATATCGCTTTAACAATTTTTGAAAAATATTTCCAAATTATACTAATTTCAATTTAAAACCAGAATCTCTTCTCTGAACCTGAAATTTCTTAATTTTCTCACTGAATTGTCCCACTGCACCGACAAAATTGTAAACAGCGTTTTGTTTAATATCTTTATTGAGCTTTACCCTCCAAATGATAAATAGCTCACTACTGGCAATACCAAGACAACCTACTGAAATAGTCCTTTTAAATAATTTGGTAAACAGTGTTAGTAAACATATAATTAATGGAATAATTTTATTAAATTGATATTATATTTCCCTTCAGGATGTATTTTCATCAATTTAAGGAGAAAAAACTGGTTACAGACTTTTGAGCATCAACTTGTATGTATGAAGCGCCCCATTGTGCCTCGTATTGATCTAGTGGAGCCATGTGAGATGCGTCAATATGCATTGGCCTGTGTTCGTTTTCATCGAATGCACCAGAGGTATCGAAGTGTTCCTTCTACATCTATTTGTACGAATTTCTATCTTCGTCTCTGCAAGAACTGTTAAAACCGCGGAGAGACCGCCGCGCCGCTGGGCACTTTCAAAATTGCATACTTACAAATCCGTCCATTTAACTTGTTCATGTACTCCTTTTTGTCAAATGTAACTGCGTGACTACCTAAATATAGATGTGCGCTATCTGTATATATAATATATATATATAATACGTGTATTGTTCAGCACAAAAGATCTGTACCTTTTGCTCCTTTTTCAAAAATGGAGTGTAAAATTAAACCGCTTGGCCTGTGGATGTGCAAACTGCTTTTTTTTTGTAAAAGAGTTTCCACCTGTTGAACAATCAAATTCAACAAATTCATTGAATAAACCTGAAAATACAATAAAATTCATTGGAATTTGAATTTGGGGTTGCCATACGTTTGCAAAAACAAAATTCCATTTAATTCACCAGTTAATTAAACTATGTATCGCAATGCCTGGCGAAGGAGAGTAAACAAGGATTAAGCTTGAAAACACTTTAAAGAGGGCTGTCACCTGTTTGAAAAGTCTAACTTAATTAACTAATACAAAAAGTATATGAAATATAAATATACTATAGTCAAACGAAAGAATATTAAGAAATCTTTAGTTTGAACATTTGGAATGTTTGAAGAGCGTTGCCGAGTGTTTAAAAAGTTACATTCAAATGATTCAATAAGTTGGATGAGTTATTAAAAGATTTGTATCAATAGAAATTATTTTGAAAAGACTTTATTCGTGAACTTAATTTAGTTGCGATGTGTTCGAAATATCAAATTCAAATTAGGTCAACATTAGAAATACATGTGTATCAAAATCTCAGAGGAAAGAGATTTAAGAAGATTTTAGTTTGAGAATACTTTTGAAAAGGAATTTCAAATTAAAGACCTGCAGATGTGTGATAAAGTTTTATTTTTTTTTTTAACTAAGAACTCTTTTCGTAGCTATACTATGCGAGACTGCTCTTCACTCAGAAACGGCTGCAAGGTTTTAGATAACATATGGCACTCGGATCTCTTATAACTCTGACTAACATTTTGAATATTTTTTAAGTTTTCAAAATTAAATTTTGGTCGTTTTAACGCCAAGCAGGTTTACTAGTTTTGCTTTATTACTCAATTGCAAAGAAGTTTAAAGTTGGTCTTATTGCCCAACGAGAAATAAAATAAAGCAAATTTGTGTTATTTCACGTTCAACCCTTTTGTATGATAAAATTACATGTACATGCGTGCGTTTACTTTTAAAACATTCGGCTCTTGTTTTACCAATATATTTATGTACATACATATGACAATGAAAGTCGACGTAAAAAATAAATAAATCCAGCAGTTTCAAGGATCTTCAACAGTTCACTAAAGTTAATGATAAGTGTTTTATTAATTTTCTTAATGTTATGGATCCTTGATATTGTCTTCCATAAAAAAACAATAGTGAATTTACCTATATAGTATGTAGTACCAAATAGCTTTGCATCATCTGTTGAGTTAGAGAGCGAGATCGTAACTATTAATGACGCCGAACAAAACTGAAGACAAAAACTTTGGACTAGCTTTTCTTGCAGAAAATTTTTTTGGCAAACAAATAAAACTGTACTTTTAATTTAATATAACGATGTCTTTTAAGAAAACTTAGTTTTTTCTTATACATAAATTAAATATGGCCGATAGTATTGATATATCGATAGTGTTCATCAATACTATCGGCATGTATCGATAGTCAATACTATCGATAGTTTTCCACCTCTAACCAATAAGTGTGCAGAGCGAGTGCGGGATTGATTTCATGTAAAATTGGCTAAGAAATGGTATGTTCGCAGTGGGTAGGGAATTAGGCCTTATAATAAATTCGTATCGTCGCCAACCCGAAGTTTCCGAGTTTCAATTAAAATTACCCCGCAATTACGTGCTTGCCAATATGATCGATATATTTGGTCTGCCTAGAATTTATGTAGTGAAGAGGCTATTATACCATGTGTACATACATACATGCATACTTAACAATTAATGTTGATTTTTTATTTGGAATTTACCCGTTTTTTACTTCCGTTGCTTTGTCCGTTGCCGTCATAGTGTTGTTGCACATGTTCAGCAAATGTGTGATTTTAATCGATCTTTCAGTTGAAAATGTATTGATTAGTTGCTTTTCGCTAAGTTTTTAGCATATTTTACTTTTATATATGTGAGTATGTATAATTGTAATTATGCACATGCTAAGTACATATGTATGTATGTAGGTATTAGTGCACTTATATACATACATATGCACATCCATACATATGTATATTTTTCCACTGAGTTATTCCATACAAATATCACAAGCACAATGTTTAGTATTGTTCAACATTTACATATGTATCACAGTTTTATTTTTTTATTTTTTATTCACTGATTAACGGTGATTTATATATATTTGCTATTTCTCTTTTTTATTTCTTTTCTCACCTTCATTTATGTAGGCATATTGTATTTAGTTGCTCTTTTGGTGGGCGTGTTTCAATTATCATTGCGCTTAGCCGCCTAAAGCGCCATTTGAAATCGGACAAAAACCACGGGCTCCACCAACGTAACTGTAATTTCAAAAAAATCAAAGCGAGCTATATTTTAGGGGGAGTAGGTTTTATCGGATTTCAAAAATATTGAAGACAGTGCTTTAGGAGGCTAAGCACAATGTGTATATCAAATTTGGTCGAGGTCGGTTAATTAGTTTTTAAGATACGCATATATCGTATAAGTGGCGGTAAAATTTCTTGAAAAACCACTTTTTTGCGATTGCATAAATAAACTTTGATGAATTCCTCAGCCACACTGCTCAAAAAATCTGAAAGTCCGGTACATAATAATTTGAAAAAAGTCGCCTAACTTCGAGAATTTTAATGCGATTGCAATAATTGAGGTATCAGTTTATTTGAAAACATATTTAATTTTATACAGTATTACATATGTATTTTGAAATTGCGGTAATAAGTGATAAGGAAAAAAATGTCTTTTCTCGATAAAAAAAAACCGCCAATAGATTAATATACATCATTTTAAAGGCCTATAAATCTTCTTCTCACAAAATGTTCGATCTTTTAAATTGAACGAAAACTAGTCATTCAAAAACAAATAAATCTACAAAACCGTACTTTCTGACCTGAAATGAGAAGTCGCGATCTCTAAATGATTTTTAAAACATCTATAAAATAGGAAATAATATTTCTCGAAATATTTCTCATAGAAAGGAAGAAAATTAGTAGGGTCTTGAAATTTTAACAAAATGTTTTTCGATGGGCACCCTAATGTCCATACATACATATGTAATATATGGGTACCCAATTAAGTTTATGGTTAGATTCAAATTGCTTTAAGATTTTTTACTGTTGCTGTTGCCGTTGCCGCAGCCGCTGCTGTCGGTGTTACTGGCCTCACTGAAGTTGAATATACGTAAGTAAATACTAAAAAACTAAAACACATTAATTACAAAACTGCATTTATGTAAAGAAAAAAAGATGTCACGCTTTTTGAATTCTTTTTTTTTCTTGGTCATTCAAAACTTGAATCTGTTACTTATTGTTAATTTTTTTCGTTTGTTTGTTTTGTTTTAGATGTGCAATAAAAGTAATAAAGTCACGGACGGAAATTAGACAGCGTGCACGAGCGCGTCGTCACTACTATTTTATATGTAATATGATAGCATTCCAACAACTTTAATTGCTTTTATGTAGGTAAATTCAAAAGGTTCAAGTACATATGTAAATATGTATGTATACCGGTAATAAGAAGACTGTCGAAAGTCGTATTTAGTTAATACTCGCATCTACATTAGACTTTACCGCCTTATAAACAAACAAAAAAGTTTCGTCCTTGAGTCTTAAGTATTTTTGCAAGGCAATTTCGAAAAAAAAAAATCTTTATTGGTCGAACCTGCCTTTTTACATTTTTCGGTGGCATCTAATTTCGACAGTAAAAAGTTAGCTTTTTAAGAAGTTCTATTGGAATAATCAAAATACTTTCTTAGCAAAAGTTTAATGATTTTTGGTGAGCTTTAATTTACTACTAATAGGGTGGTACTTTATGGTGATAAGAACTGAGATCTGGTAAGTACAACAAAGGGGCACTTGAGGCCACTGAACTTTGAAACAAAGAAATTGCCTTCTTGAAAAAAGAACGTCGATATATTATACATTAATGTCGAGTTCGTTTCTACCGAAAAGTGCAACCTTCTCTTTGCCCTATACACACAAACACTAAGAGGGCGAATGAAAAGGCACAATTTTTTGTAGAAGCGAAATCGCCATAAGATCCGACTGTAAATGCCGAAGATACATAAAAAATGTAAAAGGCGACTTCTAGTTCAGCCAAAAATTGTCTTGTAAAATACTTATTTTCTGGTACGGTCTAATGTAAATACTACATATACATTAGGGTGGTCCAAAATAAGTAAAGTCGTAATTTTAATGCTCTCACCCCCTAGGGTTGTCTATATCGAAAAAATAAACTTACCCCAATTTTTTTATTTTGAAATCAAAAAAATTTAGAGGTCGCCCAAAGCGCTCAGAATTTTCCATGTATTTTATATGGGAAAAAATACTTTTCGTAGAAATGGTTTAGAATTTTTGAAAATCAATACTTTTTGCTCGGAAAACACTGTTTCACTTCAGGAGACTTCCAATAACAATACCCAATTGTTTATTTACCTATTTTTTAATACTAAAGTTTTTTTATTTATCCCACCATTGGATTTTCTGGCGTTTACTATGGGTTTTGGGGGACCTATAAATATAGTTACTATGAAAATATGGTAAAAAAATAATTGCGTGTTATTATTGGGAATCTTCTGAAGAGAAACAGAGTTTTACGGACGAAAAATATTGATTTTGAAGAATTCTTTACGATTTATACGAAAAGTTATTTTTTCTCATATAAAATACATGGAAAACTTGAGCGCTTTGAGCGACCTCTAAATATTTTTTGACTTCAAAAAAAAAAAAAAAGCCAGTGCGTGTAGTCCCTACGCGCGGAAGAAGTGAAACTTAATAGAGGAATTTCAGAAAGAAAGAAATGTGTGATATACATACACATGTACATATTTTCTAATACACTAAATACATATTTATTTTAATTTTTTTAACGAGCTTTAATTTTTTATTTTTTATAACCAATTGCTAAGTTTAATTATTATTTTTGGCTGAGAAAACATGCATATCTACAATATCAACTAGTAGATTGTGGTAACTAAAGTAATATATAAAAAGTTTTATTTCAATATTATTAATATTTCTAGAAAAACTGCATCAATGGTAGTCGCTAATTTGGTTGTTGGAACATATCTACCAATAACCATTTCCAATGAAAATTTTTCTTTCACAAATTTTGTCAGTTCATCATACATGTATTCGGCCAGCGAAAAGTTTACGTTGAAATCTCCTGCGAGAATTACAGGTCGATCATAACAGTCTACTTATTTTTATATTCATCTTCATCTTCATCTTCATCTTCATCTTCATCTTCATCTTCATCTTCATCTTCATCTTCATCTTCATCTTCATCTTCATCTTCATTTCTCATCATCATCATCTTCATCATCAT
>NW_016159169.1:41953-75630 GCF_001687245.7 Rhagoletis zephyria
TTCATCTTCATCTTCATCTTCATCTTCATCTTCATCTTCATCTTCATCTTCATCTTCATCTTCATCTTCATCTTCGTCTTCATCTTCATCTTCATCTTCATCTTTTCTTTATCTTTATCTTTGTTTTTGTCTATATTCTTGACTTTGCATTAGTATTTCCCCGCCCGACTGGCGTTTAACGCAGCTATTCGTTTTCTATACCCGCCATATACTACCTTTACCGTGGCGTTAAATATATATCGCAAACATATCGGAGCTGTAATAATAAGATTCACTTCAATTATTTGAGTTTAACTTTTTAAACAGGTGGTCACCGTCTGCAAGCACCTCAAAAATATTTTAATTGAGTTTCTTTAAGCCCTTTCATTTCACGCTTACTATATAGTATTTTATGCATAAGACTATTTTATAATTTAACTAAATTTGGCTTTTGAAACAGGTGGCAACCCTCCTACATGTAGCTAAAAAAATACAGTTTATTCGAAACCATTTCTTTTGATACCCACATTGGGATAATTCATTTAACTTAATAAATAATTTGAATTTGGTTTTCGTATATATGGCAACCCTTTAAACACCTAAAACTATATTGCACATCTACAGAGCAAGCTCTTTCATTTGACACCTCATTTTCGAAAATCGAACGAACGATACAGATTTTATGACTTGGTGTTAAATATTTAACGCAACCCTCTGCGGCAGAGAAATTTTGAATTCGTTTATCTAACATGTGGCAACTCCTTTCATGGAACTAAAGCTATGTTGCACACCCGAAGGACAAGGCCTTTCATGTGACACCTCATTTTTACAAATCGAACGAACGATACAGATTTTATGGCTTGGTATTAAATATTTAACGCAACCATCTCCGAACTCGATTAAGAAGTTTCACTTCAAAAAAATAGGAGTATATTTTTCCGGTGTAGAACAATCCTAGGGGGTGAGAGCATGAAAATTCCGACTTAACTTTTTCACATGCATTTTTGGACAACCCTAATATACATACATATGTATTTGTAGGTAAAATTTTAATTGACACGGCAACTGTGAGTAATCGCAAAAGCCTATTACATTAAGTATAGTACGTATGTACACATACATACATTTGTATTAGAAAACACTGTTCGAACTAAAAGAAGAGCATAGCTAAACGATTTATGAAAGCCGCGCATTTATTTTTAATTTCATTTTATTTTCTACATTTATTGATAAGTTTACTTAAGCTTGCAATATGATTTCTTTTCACAAAAGTTTACATTTCTAATTACTTAATTATGAACCTTCACGTTCGGTTTTTTCGTATACTAAATACTTTTTTTCTTAATAGGATTAAACGAACTACCGCGCTTCAATGCACAAGTAATCGCGCTTAACTTTGCTTTGTGACTTTCAACAAAACCTAATAAATAATAAATGGTGCGAAAAGATATCTTCACTCATGGTATCGAAAACTAGTTTCATTAACATTAAGTGTTTTTACTTTAATCGCTTGAATTAAGTTAAATCACTTTTATGCAGCTGTTTTGATAAATCGCAAGACTGATATGCAAATACATATTTTAGTTGGCATTGGCTGAATTGATAAACGAAATTAAATCGGTAAGCCAAACTAGCTAATAGAATTCTTATTTTTTTTTTTATTGTGTAGATGGAGCAGACAACGGCTGGTTTCTCAAGGATGCAGTGCACTATAGGTCAAATGACCACTTTTTCTGTGCGAAACTAATTAATCCAACAAAATCATGGTATTCAAATTAAAACTTGTTAGCATTTCAAGAGTAAAAGTAATTCTGTTAAAATAAATGGAAATTAACCCATTAAAGACCAAAAATCAATATTAACCCTTTTGCAACCATTAATCCAAACATGAAATTCATTCGTTTATTTTAATTATAGTAAAACATTTAGTACTTGATTAAATCTAATTCATTTTGTAAATTTAAATCATAACGAGACTCTTCACATTCATTAATTTCATCGTGTTCGTTGCCAAGTTGAAATTCCTCTATCGTTTCACAGCTACGTAATAGATCAATTACTTCAGGTGGAAGTGTCGAACGCTTCCGCTTTTGTAAGCGTCTCTTTAAAAATGTTGTAGAAATTAATGGATCTGATGTATCCATAGCTCTATTAAATACGTCTAACAGGTTATTGATGCGGTTGTTCCTGCGGGCGTGATGCAGTCTATCGGATTTGTATATTTTATGTCGCGATTCAGCAGCTTGTTCTGCAAAAAAACCTATTGGGAGCACCGTATTTTCTATTATTTGTTTTGAATGCATGAGGACTTTATGTACCGTAGAAGTCATTGGCAACCAGCAATATAGCTCCTGAAAATGTTTTGCTGTCTCAAAGCAATATATTTCAAATTTGCTTGAGTTTATTTCGAACTGGCAGGATAAACAAATCAAAATGATTTTAAATCGAAAAATAAGCTCTTTGTCAACACCAGTTATTTCAGAAAAAATCTCATGATCACTAAATGCTCGACGAGCAGTGTTTCCGTCATTTGTGGAACCGCAGCCACCTACTCTGGGCATGTCCACGCGAAGTCCGAGCTTTGTCCAAAAATCGTTTTGTATTTCTGTTTTTCTTTTTAAGATAATTTACTTATCATCTCCTCGTATCTGCCACTTTTTCAATTTGCATTTATAGCCTAAATGTAATGTAAATTCAAAAAATCTTATCCAGCAATGAAGGGGACTAAGTCCAAACTTTAAGTTTTCTTCTTTTACACGGAATATTTCACTTTTATAATCAAAAGTATTCATAAAATCCTTAGGTGTAGCAGCACAAATGGGACAAGCTTGGTTAGATTTAGTTCCAGTTATAATGTTTAAAACTTTTCCATCAATTAGTGTTAAAAATAATTTGAATGACACTCTAACAGATTTTCCATCAGCAATTTAAATTTTTATGTTTTTCAAAGCTTGGATCTCGTTTTTTAAATCCGAGTTTTCCTTTAAAACAATTTCTTTTGTCTCCTTTGTGTATTCCAGCTTAATTGGCCTACAAAATCTTACAGATTGTGGTGTAAGGTTGTCCCAAATTGGCGTTCCCGATAAAAGTAGTAATCTTAAAGGAATAACTGTTGTAGCTAAAAGACAAGCATCGGAGCTATTTGAAGAACTGGGGTCATTAAATTTTTGCTTAAATTGAGCTTGTCCAGTGCTGCTATCAAATCCATAGCTCAATATTAATTCAGAGCTTAAAATATCTGTTTTCTCCTCTTCCATTATAGCTTGGAAAACTTCTTTTTGCATCTCAACGATTCTTTCTGCCGTGTGCTGTAAAATAGATTGCAACAAAACTTTGGCAAGGGTCTCATTTGCTTCTATACCCTGAGCTTGACATTTCAATTTTGCGGCAATAATATTGCTATAGTGCGGATATATATCGCAGTTTCTTAATTTGTTTTCTTGTCGTATTGCATTGTACTGCTCTTTCGTAAAATTATTTTCGAGAAGAAAAGCTAAAGCATCATCCGCAGAAAGTGGAATAGGCTTTTGGGAATTTTGTGTACACATTTTACGCATTTTTGCTGGCCTTGTTGGGCTTTTCATACTCTCTTTAAGGACTGCAGCTAAATCGGAATCACCTTGTTTCCGAGCTGATGTTGCTGCTGCACGAACGAGAAGATTAGTATCAGCTTTCTCAGTTGAAAGGTCTGCGGCTTCTTTTCTTTTTCCAAATTCTGATTTTTCGCTGAATGGCAGACGTGGACGACCAATAATTGGAGTTGCTTTTTTTGAAGTCGCATCTATCACAATCTTCAATTCTGAATTTAGCCACGCATCGTTCTTGAAGATATCTAGCCTCCTGTGACATTTGTTCCACTTTTTAGCTAATTTTACGCAAAAAAATGTAATGTTTGTTTATTTTTTTTTTCTACTTCATCCGAAATTGTGTTGTCTTTCATTTTGCCAACAATATGTTTCCAAACGGCATCAAATTGTCCTTTTTTTGTGCATTCTTTTCGCCATATTTCAAACAATTCTAATTTTTTTATACCGAGGTTAACTAAAGAAAAGAGGTATTAAACGTAAATCGCAAGAAATCGCAATTTAAAATAAATTGCAAATGACACATTATCTATTAATTAATCTACTTATGAAATTTGAAAGAGGTCAAATGGGGTCAAAATTTTATAGAGCTTACAGAAAGTCAAAGTTAGAGATAAATTGCACCGTTTTAAGGTTATGCAGACTATTAAGTTATTTACAAGTATAGCGACATATATAAAAAGCCTTTTAATTAAAATTATTTCTACTTACTTGTATCTTTATTTTCCATTTTAAATAAATCAATTATTGTTAACTTAATTCAAGAAACACGAACTTAAAATTTGCCGAACACTACTGAACTTGCAAGCAAATTGTATTGGTTGACTTTGACGCACAGCTGTGCACATACAGCTGTGTAACGGTTCTTTATATTTAGCATAAACAAAATTCACGTAGCTTTTTGTTGAAGTAATTCCAACTAAAAAACAACAAAAAATTATTTATAACGGCACTTTAATTTTATCACTTTTGCACAGCAAAAGCTGCCATTTGACCTATAGTGCAGTGGGATCTTTCACTATCAGAGAAAACCTTTTCCGTTATAACGAATCACGTGATTTACATATGTACATGCATACATATATACCTACACACAGACTGCCTCATGCTCCTTAGTAATAAAAATCGGTTTTAGCAATTTTTTAATTCTAACCATTTTGTAACTTTCACCCAAATATTTCGGCTTAATTCAGCGTCAAAATACCCTTAAAAAACGTTTTTCATTAAACCACTTTATAGCGCAAAACTTTTTCCATGGAAAGTTGTATGGGAAGATAGGTATGTATGTATAAAAAAAGTGAGTGTAAGAAATCTGCAATAGAGTTTCTTTTAAACTTCTGTCAACACGTTCAAAATAATAAAAATTTTGATGCAATTTGTACAACTTCTTCTTTTTGTAACTTTTTTCAAAAATTAATATATTCAAACTATACAAAATTCAGACAAATCGTGGGACGGGAATGGAATAACAAAAAAAAGTTGCTGTTATTCCACCATAATTATGATTTTTATAATATCTCAAGACTTCCGCCAAAATATTTAAAAAAAATTAAGATTTACGTGAGCTAGACCGATTTAAAAGTTCCATTATTTTCATTCCGTTCATAAAATTTTTAAGCAGACCTGTCAAGCTTAAACTCTTCTATTATCTGAGTTGGTTGTTTAGTAAATATATTCTTAAACACTAATTTTATTAATGAAAAATTCGATAATCGGAGGCATTTTCAAGTAGTTCCAATTCACGTTAATCTTAATATTTTTTCGAAATATTTTGACGGAAGCCTTAAAGAATACTTAATGTTATATTTCCGGGGGAAAAAAACTGATTTTTTTTTGTATAGAGAAAGATGGGCCCTAATGTGCATACATATCATTGCTGAGATATAGAAAGGCCCCAACAGACATTTTTAATTTTTTTTTAACTCTACAACACAAATAATTTTGTGCGTGGAGCTTTTTTAAAAGTGTCATAATATCTTTGGGTTTCACGTTACGGTTCCAAAATATTTCGGATATATTTATTATATATTTAGTTAGGACCTTACTACACTTCATTTCGATATAATCATTATTTTAAAAAGTAAATCAGACGTCTGAAAAAAGCTTGGTTTCAATTTACGAATTTACTCATAGGGTTTCGAGACTTTCTAAAAAAAAATACTCGGCAAACAAGGCAACTCAATGTTCATATAAAAATTATGAGTCTCTGATTTCGAATTGGCAGTTGACATTCTCCTTTCTAACTTCAAAATACCTTCTACAAATGGCTCATTCCACAGTAATCGATACCGAATAAAATGAAAATAAACTTAAGAATTTGGGTGTATTACATCTAGATAATAAATCCAACTTTCCACACTGAAAGCCGAAATTTAGGATTTTATCTTAAAAGACTGATTTTCGTAGCCTCTTGTCTTTTTTGCATTATTTAAACGGTCAGTGGAGAGAACAATTCATCAGAGTTGTAGCAGTGTAGTTTTCAAGTTTTTCGGGCATGTACTGAGTATTTTATTTTTAATAAACTCGGCCAGGGACGCCTACGGTTACTTATCTGCTAATCTGAAATGTACCAGAATGCATCCATGATAATGCTAATCATAAAGATATGAGCGATGGGAAAAGCAAGCTATGCTGCCACAGATATAAAGAAACCATTACTTCACTTGTCAGGGTAAAAACAGAATCTCTTACGGGTTAACAGGTAACAGCCTCTTGAAAAGTGTACTACGATTTAAAAATAAGATACTTTACAATGAAGTCTACTCACAATGGAGATGAAGATTTCGAGAAAGCATTATCCCGTTTTTAGGTGGCAGAATCTTTTGTGTATTTGTAAAGTCCGATTTTTTTCAGAAATAACGTTAGTTTAGTAGTCTAGTAATGAATTTATTTATGCTCAACTTGCCACACCCGTCACAACCGTTGCAGTGGAATTCGGAACATATAATCTATAATTTCCAATAGAGGTAATCAATTTCGGCATAGATGTTGAAAATGTTTATTTAATCATACAATGAACTACTTAAACACATAAGCAGGAGACATAATTAGCAGAAAAACTCTGATACAATTGAGTAGTAGCTAATTTGGTTTGCCTACTCGTCACACAAGTTACAGTGACTAAAATTCATATAACACGTATGGATTATAATTTTTTTTTTGAAATTAGGCAGTTTAAAGAATTTTCTATTATAGTTTAAGAATTAAGCCTTAAAATCTAAGTTGAAATGTCACACCCGTTACCGTGGAATGAGCCAAATGTACCAGAATTGTAAAGCAACTTTTAAATTATGGCTTCAGAACGAGGCTGTTGTACATTTTTTTCCATTAAAAAATAGGCGAACATAGTTTCCATTTCAAATTTATGACAAAACAGTTAGTATACAAAAAGACAGATGGAAGAACCCATATCTTCGCTATTTGTGAGAAATTTAGTCATCTGTTAGACTGAACATATTCTCCTTATCAAGGATATTAATTGTATTATGAAATCTCCAAAAACGTAAATTTTGAATTGCTTCTATATATAACATTGAGCGACAATTTTATGACAATTCAAACTAACCCGGACTTTGCTAATATTTTCTGAAAGTATATACATCCAATAATAAAACACTCCATAGATTTTCAAAAGTTAGCTCGGATTTTATTTTATGGCCTACTAAAGTTTTAATGCCCCAGCGTAAGTATTTAGTTTCCAAAAAAAGGCAAAAATTATTAGAATAAATGTTTGAACGAAATCAAAGGTTAATACATATATAGTAAAATTTCATAGGAAATATTTAGGTAGAGCATTTCAACCCATTAACTCTCGCCTGAAAAGGTCGTTTTGACCCTTACTTCAAGAAACTCCGGAAAAAGCAAATTTGGGAGTTCCTTAAAGGATTGATATATTCTACAGGATTAGTCTTCTCAGGTAAAAGCTTCAGCCGCCAACGTAAAAGTCTCTAAAAAATTAAAATAACTTTGAATAGGAAAATTAATTGTGTTTATTCGTTATATGGAAGCAAATGCGACAAAAAAATATCCAAATAATCAAAGGTAATTTTTATGCACTTGAAAATCACACACATTCTCAGCCACATTCTCAGACTTAAATTAAATGGGCTATAAAACTGCGTACTCAAAAAAACTCTAGCACTTCTGAGAAACAAGTTTCAAATTTAGGTTATTGAAATTTTATTTCAAACGGAGAAAAACGTATCTAAATATTCATTACATTTTAATTGCATTTTTTCATACTTTAAAGCGAATCAAAAACTATCACTCATACGCCATGTAGTCGATTTTTATATTCCATACCTATGTAAGTGCATCCATATGTACTATCAGATTTACATGTGTATTTATGTACATACATGTATACATAGGTGCCGCTCATTTAATTTAATAGTTTTTGCAATAAAATTCTAAGTTAAGACTATTAATTGTCTGAAGTAAAAACTTTGAAATTGAGCAAAACCCAAAATTATAGAAGTTTTTATATTCTATTGAAATTTACTTTCACATAAATTTACGTATCCATATATATGTTTACATATATCTGAATATATTTTATAAAATCGTTATACAGAAGAACTTAATTCGATAAAACATAAAAATAAAATCTGCGTAAATGAACCACTTCTATAATTTTTTACATTTAAGTTCGAATTACGATTATTTATGTGTATTAGCCACGTTACTATTTAGCATTGAATTCATTTATTCAAATTAGAGCCTCAATTTATGCATAAATAGGCTGACACCCAAAATTTAATGGGCATTTTGCCTCTTTTTTTTTTTTGAAAACACAAAAGTGTAAATAAAACCAATTTCCGACAAAAGAGCAAACTGGCATACGTAAATGTGACCAAGTTAAAATCGCTCAACAGGTAAGTGACAAATTAACCAATGTCAAGTATAAACAGTACTTATGTTGTCCCGTTTCTCTTTTTAGTTTAATTCATTATTTCGTTGTTTGTTTTTCTTTTTTTCGTTTTTGGAATCGACACTGTACTTAGCGTTGCGCTTTCACCAAACGACCCGGAAAAGTCGCTTTAACAATGTCGATTTTGGTTAGTTAGTTTAAAGTAAATATTTCACTACCGCTGCGGTTATTCATCTTAGCGCCTCCGCGTTCTGAGCAACACTAATTCGAGTTTTAAAGTTCCGCCATACACATCGCAGAGCTTGTTTTCATTGTAGCATGTCTTTTTGGTCTTTGTGTACATACATAAGCATAGCATTTATTGGTGATGTGAGTTTTTCTACCGATTATGAGAGTCTTCGGGTTTAGTCCCGAAGGTTTGGAAAGAGATAAGGTTTTGTGTTTGATTGTGTTAATAAGCATTTTGTCATCACATAAACCTGATACATACTCTGTTATTTGTCAGTTTAAGTGATGTAAGGTGCCTATGTACATTAGGGTGGCCCAAAATTGTTTTCCTCCAGCCACCCCCCAGATCTGAATATTTTTATTTTGAAATAGATTAATATTGACCCGTGCCGTCAGGGCTTTGAAGTTTCGCATATATTTCACTTGGGGAAAATAATATTTTCGTAGATTGCTGTAAAATCGTTAAAAACAAATATTTTTTTATCAGAAGTCTTCAAAAAATAACACTATGATGCTTATTTGACTTAAAAATTTTATTAAGCTTGTTTTAATAGCCGACAACAGATAATAATAATAATAATAGATTGGCGCTTACACATATGTTAGAGTTTGGCCGAGCTTCTCCTCCGCCGACAACAGATAGGATTCTGTTATATACAAAAATTAGTTATTTTATATTTTCATTACCACATCACGCACTCAATGCTCAATGGATATGTTTATTTTTTTTTTATTCTTCTCAATTATTTCTGTGGGTAAGTGGTAAATAAATTTTCACAAAATTTCATACTAATTGTAAATTTGAGATTTTCTGTGAGCTGTGAATTGTTTTTTTTCTTAGTTAGAATTTTTATATATTTTTTAATAGCAATAAATTTTTTGAGCTTAATATACATAAATACATATATTTTTAATTATATTTATTCGTTTAGTTTTAGATTTGTATTTTTTATAATTTTTTACAAATATTTTATTTTCAAAGCTTTTAAAAATAGTTTAGCGTATTTCCTTGGGAAAAATTATTCTCTTTTTTTTGGGGAAAGAGTTAAGGCCAAATGGCCTATTTTTCAAAAATACGTATTGTTATATGGGGAGGTGTTGTCATAGTCCGATTTAGCTCATTATATAATTTTTATAATATTTATTAACAACTTCGGTCACTGAGAGTCTTTCGGTATTGAAAATATCTTAGAAAAACAATGTTTATAGCTCAAAAATCAAAATTTAAAACTTTGTATTCAACGAATTTTAACAAATTATCATCAAAATTTGACACATTTATTAAATTTTAGTACAACAAAGAGCAAGTTTAAAATATCTAGGACATACCGTTGATCTTTGGCAAAAAAATTTTTGTTTTTCTGTTAAAATGTCAACATATTTTTAAATTACGAAATAAAAATTTAAATACAAGGAATCTGGAATACTACGGCGTAAAAATCCGAAAAGCACCTAAAAAACTTTAAAAAGATCCGAAATTTCTGAAAAAAACAAACACTTAAAATAAACCATAAATATTAAAATACATTGAAATTTGAAATTTTGAACGAAACGGGTTTTCCCTAAAACATTCAATTTTAACATGGCCATTCCTTGCTGAAAATAATTAAAGCTAAAGTCTGATGAGGATATGTGCTAATCTTCTAAATAGCAGCTCGATAGTCTGGTCTGGTAGGGTTAGTACTATCGCCACTATCGTTTCATTGATAGCGTATTGTCTTTACTAGCGTTTTTGACATTTGCACGTATTGGTTCAAAGAGAACAAAACTTGCCAGCATTATTTCTAAAAGCGCCATTTTATATTCTAAGCGTGAAAATGGCTAAGGATACATTGCCCTCTTAAAAATGTGTCAGACGTGGCAATGCTATATATTTCAAAAGACTGTCAACTTGAGAAATTTCAGAAAGCAGTTCCATGAGCAGTCACACCTTGAATGAAAAATGTCTTTCGAAAAACGTTTTTTATTTCCGAAAGGCAAATTGCAGGGAAAGTTTCTGAAAACGCTTTTTGGCTGTTCCGAATTTCTGGCAGTCTTTCTTGATACAAAAATGCGGCCGTGAGCCGCTTTGCCGGTTGTTTGTTATTTCTCTTGTTTAGAATTAACTTTATTTTCAAGTTGAAGATTAATTTATTATTTATAGCTAAACGATTAAATTGCGCAAAATAATACACTAGAATAATTTATTTTTAATTGTTCGCAGTGATGGAAAAGTAGGCTCAACAGTGCCATTTTTGGCACTTTCATTCTCAGAGTCACCTTAGGCACAATTCATCCTATTTTGACACAATCATAAAATATAGAAATTTAGTATAAAATGGCAATATATAGGAAAAAATTACATACCACATTATAGATTAAAAAATTACAAAAAGTGAAAATTAAAAGCACTAAAAAATTAAAATAAGGGCCGTGAGAAATATTTACAAACCGCTGAATTCTATTGTAAAGTACGTTTTCGCAACAACAAGCTTTTAAGTTTGCAGTTTTATAGGTCATTAAATAAAAGTGCAAGTTCCTGCAATATCCTGATGGTTTTTGATTTTTTTTTACTGTCATACATTTTCATCGATCTAAGAAATTTTCGAGCACACTTTATGTAGTAAAAATGCATAAAATTTAAAACTTGCATTCTCTCCGAAAATTCTGAATTCAAAGCTTGTTGTTCGAAAACCTGCTGAGTTTTTAAAATTTCTGTACAAAGTTTGAAATGCCGGATTGTATACATATGTATGTATATTGTATTTACTAAATTATGAGCTAAACTTTTATATAAAATCAATCCAAAAATAATCAATGAAAAGAATAGGCGAAACTTGTAAAAATGCCTCATTGCCATTATTTCGCATATAGGTACATACATATGTGTGTAAAAATGTCAGAATAGCTATATTTCGGTGTATTTCACGTCCGTAATTGGATTTCTGTGTAATTTTACTATGAATTTCTGGCTGTTCACAAATGGAAATAAAATTTCTCTTTCTCAATTTGACATCGAATTGGCAAAGAATACCGCGCAAGGTGAATCTATACAAGGTGGTGTTACCGGAGCCGAAATGATGTCAAAATGATGTGTTTGTTGTAATTTTGTTATTGTATTTTTTGTTTTTTGTTCTGATACCGGACTAGTGGCAATACCACAAATTTACAAGTAATTTTTAGCAAAAAAAACCGACTTCAACTCTCATATAAAAAAAACAAAAATATATATATATATATATATATATATATATATCATGATCCACTGCTGGTCTAATTTAAAGTCGATGTGTTGGTATTCTTAAAAACAGTTTTTTATGAATTGTAATATAAACAAATTTACAAAATCGAGACAACGAAAAATAAATAGATTTGGAAAAACATATAAAATAGGTCGATACTATCAATAGTATCGATAGTAGCCCTTAAGACTATCGTAAAACATCGATGGACCTGATTATCGATAGTTTGACAGCTCTACTTTCAATTACAAAGAAACCCATTTAACATAATGTTCTCCTAAACCATTTTGCAATACGTTTACAGCTATAATCCCGAAAATCCAGAGTTAGTAGTATCACTAAGTAATGGCATACTTATTTTGATATTTCTCTTTTCAGGTTTTCTTTGCTTTTATGTAAACCAATTTTACTTGGCTTCGAGCGTCAATGCATTTTTTTTTAGATTTTGCTTTAAGCCATGCTTAAGTATGCTAGCTCAGATGGCGGGTATGTTGCTTGCCAATGAATCTTTTGACTCTTGCGCGCACAAAGCTAGAAAGCCAATGTGTTAAATATGTCGTAAAACAAATCGAAAAGTGTGCAGCGCGAGAACGAAAAAAACAACAACAGTAAATATACAAAGCCACAACAAATGAAAATAAATCATCCGTGTCTAAGACACTGAACACACACACACACACCTACAATTAAGCAAAATCGTTAAGATTGTAAGTGATTTTAAGCAAGACTTTTAATTGCAATGCATCAAAGCTGTGTATGTACGAATATTGTTTATTTCGTACATTGTATTTTATGGCCGCTTTTATTGTCTTTTTTTTTGTTTTTTGTTTTTCATTTAAATTTGCTGCCTATTTCCACTATTTTACATCCACTTTTATTTTTTGCTTATTGCCAGAATTTTAATTCGATTGTAGTTTTTTAAATTTCAACACTTCCGCTCCTCTCACTGGTTGCAAGTAAATTCATTATCGAATTTAAATTTCTTGTTTCATATAATTGCCTGGGAAAATTTAATGAATTTCACTTGTGTGTTTGTTTATTTTCTTTTTTATTTGCATGCCCGTAATTGCGGCTGCCAGAATAAATCGAATCGTACATACATATATACATATTTACATACATACATACATGGTACGTATATATCGGTACTACGGCAGTTAAGAAAGTTTGTCACTTTTGCAGTAACCAGTTTTTGCGATATTATAAGCCTAGCTTTTCGCAACACTATAACTATATATTACCCGGATATGGAACATCATTGTGTTGATTATTTCAGGATTTTTGAAGTGTAATGCATTAATAAATCTTCTGCTTACATAAACTACACATAGTCAAATTGCTGCTTTACGTTTAATACGTTTTCTTCAATACTGACACTATTCTATCTGGTTTGCACTTGCAAATATGTATGTATGTGCATTTATATGTATCTTTGTATATACTTTATACCCTGCTAAACAACGACTAGTATGGGACGACTCGCATGAATCGGTCGCAAAGAAACAAATGGTAGAAGCATATTTCCAGGTTGACGTTTTTAACGTCATTTGGACTTTTTTTATATCCTGTTGACGTTTGGACGTTTTTTGTGTAAAAAATTACGTTTTTTAACTTCCCAGTAATTTTTCTCTGTTACTAAATCTTGTAAGTAGAACTGATTTGGAATTATTTTCTTAATAAATCTTTACAAGCTTTGTTTTTTGCAGCAGCTGCTTCAGAAAATATTTATTCTTTCGACACAGATGACTTAACCCTTATTTAAGCGCATAAATAAAATGACACAATTAGTCGCATGGGGCCCCTTACTGAAAATGTAATGAACGTAAAAATGCTGAAATATTGCTATGTTCCTTCTTAACAGAACGTAATTTAGCACCAGTTTAGAATGGATTTTAAATGTGAGCAAATGACATTTTAATATACCTTACGTACATATGTACCTTTGTATACAATGAAAGTTTAATAAGAACAATTCTTTGTGCATACATTTGAAAAAGACGTTTTTGGGAAGAAAATTACGTTTTTTCAGACCAAGAGGGACGTTTTCTCATGCCGAAGACCTGGCAACACTGGGTAGAAGAAACGACTTCCATAAAATGAGTGAAACTTTTTTCTATAGCTGCCCATATTATATGAGTATTTTTTGCATAATAATGAACAATTACCTTAATCTCAATCTCAAACTCAACATCAATCTCAAACTCGATCTCAATCTTTATCTTTATCTCAATCCCAATCTTAATCTTAGCCTCAAACTCTGTTATGATATCAATCGAAATCTTAATCTTAATGTAAATCTTAATCTTAAAATTGATCTTATTTTTATTTAAATCTTTGTCTTAATCTTAATCATGTCCAACCACACCCACCATTACCCCCTTCTACTGTTGCTTTTCCTGTTGACATACTTTTAATAACTTTTAATAGAAATGTATGGTTTTTATATTTAGGAGAAACTGATCCCTATCACCCAAGCATGTATCAATTGTACCAAGTTTAATAGAGATTCAAGAGGTAGGTACTGAAATACTAGTATTTTATCATCAATGGGCTTTAATTCGATTTCATCAATCTACCTTGCATCAAGAGTAACTTAAAGCCTACGACACACCGCAGCGTTTATCCGAAACAACTCGTTAATTCGCAATTATATCGCGCTTTATCCGGCTTAAGTGCTAAAGTCAATTTTCGAAATTAATGCGGAACAGGGGCTTTTTCGATAGCAACACTGATCAAAGCGGCCAGCTGTTGTCTATTGAGAATTATAAATAAACGAAGAAAACAAAGCAAGTGAGTTTAGCGGTATACTACAACTCGGTAGGACCCAGGTTCGATACCCGTTCCAAAAATTACATTTCTTAATTAAATTTTTTCTGTGTTGGTGGTGGTCCGATNCGGCTTAAGTGCTAAAGTCAATTTTCGAAATTAATGCGGAACAGGGGCTTTTTCGATAGCAACACTGATCAAAGCGGCCAGCTGTTGTCTATTGAGAATTATAAATAAACGAAGAAAACAAAGCAAGTGAGTTTAGCGGTATACTACAACTCGGTAGGACCCCGGTTCGATACCCGTTCCAAAAATTACATTTCTTAATTAAATTTTTTCTGTGTTGGTGGTGGTCCGATAGGGTGCTAAGAATATTTATTTTGAAACGAATTTCCGTCATCCCTTGTCAAGTTTGANGATGATTTATTTTGGAACGAATTTCCGTCATCCCTTGTCAAGTTTGATTTCGGCATTTTGCCATCATCAGTGTCATTTTTCGTTCGAGAACGAAACCGGTTTGTCTGCAAACCAAACTTGACAAGGGATGACGGAAATTCGTTCCAAAATAAATTTTTTCTCTATGCNAAACCAAACTTGACAAGGGATGACGGAAATTCGTTCCAAAATAAATTTTTCTCTATGTATGTATGCATGTATGTACCTATATTTTAAATTATTTTGTTTTATTATATTTCATATTTTTATTTTTTATTGACTTTTAGAGATTAATTTTTGTTAAAAAAGTTTACAACTATAATTACATAAAAATTAAAGCAATAATTAATAGTACTAAAATAAAAAAATAAAAGTCGGATATGAAATTCAAACCCACCACCTCGCGGCCGGTTTAATACTGCCCTCTGTTAGGGTACAATTTTGACTCCGTTAAGCGAACTTTTGTAGCACAATGAATAGGTGGTCGAGAGAAACTGAACGCACGGTCAATTCCACCAAGACTGAAATGATACTAAATATTCACGCAGAAATATAAGATACCGTCGGAATTTAATCTAAAGACTTCTCACTAAACGTCAGCATGCGCCTCCCTGGCCGCTGCAGCGTTTTCCAGACCGAATATACAACTATAAGGGAGGGCGCCCTATGGCTTAATAGCGCCGCAACTTCTCAAGGGTCCGTTACCATCTATTCTGACAGCCAAGCAGCGATTAAATTTCTACAGTGCAGCAAAACTTTCTCGAATGTGGCTGTCGAATGTAGAAGGAAAGTGACAATAAACGTGTTATGGGTACCTGGGCATAGTAAAATACCTGGAATCTATGCGGCAGTCTTCCAAGGGGGGAAACTGACCTAAGCTCAGTTAACTCTCATTAATAGGGCATAAAATGGAGGAGGTGGGAGTGTAGAGCATTATCTCTGCCACTGACCCGCTATAGCAAGGTTACGTTTTATTATTTTTAATAAATATCTCTTCCAGTGTTTAGCTAATCTCGACTGTGTGATGGACTGTGCGGAGTGGCAACTACAGTAACCTAATCTAACTGCGTCGTTAATCCGCATTATCGTAACCGTCTGTCAATGATATAACACACCAAGTTTCATGCAGATATGTATCAAAATTTTTGCTGAGTTATCGCATGTTTAAATTAATAGGGCGGAACATATTTTTTTTGGTTATGCGCGTATAGCATAGTAGGTTTCTACGTGTAATTCTAGAAACCATGGGTCCTACTCAATTTGGAGTTTGCCAAATTGCGAAAATCGAAGAAGTGCAGAAATGCATTCCTCATACCAAAAGCCCCTTAAAGCATGTTTTTATACAAAATTTAAGCACCTCTTTACGACTCTACAGCAAAATGCTAAGAAACCTATTTTCGCAATTTGGCAAACTCCAAATTGATTTTAGAGTCATAGTTCTTCGGTAAATTTGCCCAGAATTACACGTAGAATCTCTCATATACGCTCATATTCGAAAAAATATCTCATACAAATTGACCCGCCCTAACGTTCATTCTAAATATTTTTTTATATTTGTATTTGTATAACCCTACATACAATCTGTCTGATATGCGAAATTCGTTAGTTGAAAATTTCTAAAACGTGCGACGTTTTGATAAAATGAGTTCTGAAATGAAAATCTAAAGGACCAAATATGTTATGTGCTTCTGCAAAGTAATACCTGCAGAATTCGAAGATGCCTTATCGGCGCGTAAAGCTGAATTTCGTATCAAATTGTCCAAATGCGAGCACGCTTCTAAATACAGATTCTTATGCGCAAAATACCCCCGTAGTTGAAAGAATCAGTTGTAAACTACCTCACAACTAGTATGAACCGCATGCCCAACTAGTCAGCCAACTATCTTTTTTCCATGCAATCAACTGGTATTTTTAACATGGGGAAGTCCTACGAGATGGCAATTGTCAGATTTCGGTCGCAAATATACCAGTCTCATACTAGTTCAAAATAAACAGAAAAATGCTAGTCCAATTATGGACCGGGACTTTGGGAGCCAAAAAATAAAAAATGAATATTATTTGATTAAGCACACTTTTTTATATTACACATTTTTTAGTTAGCAGCCTTAGATTTGCCAATAATTAGTGTTAAGTTTTTTGTGTATTAATTAAAAGGAAATATAAATAAATAAATATTTAAAATTTTCCAACATAAATTTAAATGCATTTTTTACTAAATGTTATTAAAAGTAAAAGCTTTCAGGTAGAATAAATACTACATTTTTTAATAATATTAAATATGCAAAAAAAAGAATTTTAGTAAAAAAATAAAATAAAATAACTTAAATAAAAGTTATCATTAAATTAAATTAAATGCATTAACTTTGCACATTTCAGTCCTTTCTTTTTAAAATTTTATAAAAGTAATAATTAACGCTTAAAATTTGAGATTTGGATACATAAATAATTCATGCAGTTATTAATATTCTTAATTTTTGTTTATAGTTTGACTTGTTGATTGATAATAGAAATTAATCAAATAATTATATTAATCGTGTAATCAAAAAAAGTCAAGAATAATTGAAAATTATCAAAAATAATCATGTAATCAAAATTAATGAATTAATTAACAATTTTTAATTCATTATCAAACATTATAAAGGTGCTAATATTGGCATTTAATCATTAAACGGTAATCCAAAAAAACATGCTATAATTAATAATCATTATGTATAATAATTTATTTGATATTGAATATGACTCGTATAGTTACAATATACCCAATATATTTTGGTTTTGTATTAACGCTAATTAATAACAGGCATGAAAGTTTGTATGTAAAATGCTTTCGACGTTTCCTGCGGCTCAATATTGCGCAAATATTGGTACAAATATTTTCGATCATTCACAAAATAAAATTGTGCAATTGAAAAATCGGCAGATTGTGGACGTGCATTTATGCCATTTTTTTCTACCAAGGAAATAAACCCAAGACTCAAGTATAATTTGTCTATTGTAATAGAGGGCAAGTTTCCGCGTTAATATGTATGTACATATGTATATTGGAATCGCTCACACTTTTTGCTAAAGGGAAGGATTCCCGAGAGTGGCGGAAAACCAACAGTGCGAGTTTCCAAATCAGTATGCAGTAACTGTAACCTGAGCCTGGAGCAGTGCCATCATTCTCGCAAATGTTTGGAGTCCAAGGTATCCCATAGATACTTAAGTTACTCAGAAATTTCTATAATGTCGTCACTGAGCACAGACTTAGTCCTTCTGGTGAAGAGTTCTCCACCAATTTTAACAGGATTGACAAACATACATATGCCGTACTGCACCCCAGCTTATGTATGTATATATAAAGATCATCTGGAATATGTTGTTGAAAAAGCGAGTAAGGTAAGCCCCGTCCTCACAAAAATATGGGGTAGTTCCGTTCTTTTGATTAAAGGACTTGCTATGCACGGAAATGAATATCTATCGCTCCCCGCTAAGAAAACCAAGCCCAGAAATGTACGGATACGGTGCCACACCTACTGATTTCACAGTACAGTACTGATTTTTCAACTTTCGTACTGATTTTATTCATTCCTTCAATCAGTACGCTAATGTCCTGATTTTTTTAAATTTGCACTGATTTGTACTGATTTTTCAATTCTGAGCAATCAAATTTGTAATAGAGTTCTTCCCACCGAGCTTGGTACACGGTAACTCGGTGATCGGTAATTTTTAACCATGTATTTTGTTTGTGTAATTTATTTTATTTTACACAAACAAAATACTTTACGATTTGCTAAAGATTTTTACATAACGTTGCAACTTTCAAAAATTTACTGCAAAAAGTAAGAAGAAAATAATTTAATTATAGTTGACTTGTTTTCGGTAATGTTTGATATGCGCAAGAAATTAATATAAAAGAGCAATCGTTTTATGGGCATATTGCGGGTCATTATCTACCAGAGGGCTGACATTTTTTGTCGAGTGTTGTTAGTTATCTCGAAAATAACTTTCCTGTTTAAAAACAACAAATTTGAATAATTGACTGGCCATTAGGAATACGGATGCATTCCTTAAAAAGAGGTCTCTTTCCACAGTTTGAATAAATATGTAATTTTGTTTTTTTTCCATACCACGTTCAAACGAAGCACCTGAGAGGAACTAACTTAAATATAAAGTTTACCTCCTGGCGAGAAGAGAGAAACCGACTTCTAATTAAAATTTTAGAAAGTGAACTTCAAATTAAAAGTAATATTAAAATATGTATAATGTTTAGAGCTCTTTGACTATTTAAACACTGAAAGTGGAAATGATCTCATTATTGCTATTAAAAAATGACATATATATAAAATAATTTATTGGCTCCTGTAATATTATAAAAGTATCTCGTACTACATGTTAATGTGTAGACTCATTTTAAAATGAATAAAATTTTTATTTTTTATGAACAACATTTTATTTATAAATGCGTAAGGCATCCTCAAGTGGGCCCCGAGTTTACCAAGATTAATATTTTTCAATGATATTCAGGCAGCGCCGAGTTTTTTAGTCGAAAAGCACACTGTGTAAATTTTGTTGCAAAATTCCAATAGTTTATTTTTAATCAACAATTGAACATTTTTGGAGTGTTTTGGAAATTTTTATTTTTCTTTGAAAGTAAGTGTCCGGATGAAAAAATTTTTTTGGGTGCAGAGTTAAAAAACATTAAACTATACAATGAAATTATTTGCGGTACAAATTTTTTTTTTTGCTTTTCTTGGTAAATAATAGTATAATCTTGGTAAATTCGGGGCCCACTTGCGGAAGCCTTACCCATACCAAGATATTATTAAAGACAAGTACACTGGCGTTTCAAAGTATTATCTGCAACTTACATTCATAATTCTGCTTGGAATAAAAGTGTACTGAAAAGTACTGATTTTTATAGCATGAAAATGTCTAATGTGCCGATTTCGCGCCAAAAAAAAATCTGGCAACCCTATGTACGATGGACATGTGGCAAAAAAGGTGCGATGAGTCCCCCAAAGGAGCTGGACGCACCAGCTAATCCCAAATATACAAATACAATACAAATATACAAATCTGCCTTACGCAAATCTTTGCTGGTAATGGTTGCTTTAGAGCTTATCTGAAACCTTTCAAACACGAAGAACTTGACTACTGCGAAACGTGTGGAGAAAGCACAATTAAAGATATGGAGTGCGCCTTATTTCACTGCCCGGGATTTGATACCGACAGGAACTATATCTGCTCTATGTTTGGTCAAGAAAATATTGTCGAGCACCATGATGCAATAATACAAGGTGGTATCAGTTGTGACAGCTTGATTTGACACTGCCTTAGCTCAGTAGAATAAAGGCGCTGCCCAATGCAGGCTTGCTTTGCTTGCTTAGCTTTGAAAACTGTCAAAAGTTATTTGGTATATACTAAAACGTGGCCAAATGGCAGCTTTGCTTCACTTGCTTTAAGCGCCTCAAAGTTTCAAATAGGCAAATGTTTTATTTGAAAGCGTTTCGTAGGCTTTTGACAAAAAGACATGTTCCCGTTCTAAATCAATTCAAACAAACTGCTGCAGACTTTTATGTACAAAAATTGTCTTACGTAATTTAAAAAAATATATGTATAATATTAGTAATTCAAAGTTTAATAAAAAGTAATCTATGTTTCCATATTTATATTTAACATGTCGCTGGCTTAAAGTGAAAAGATGCTAAGGCCAATTTTACAAATTTTACAGGAACTTTGAATACAAATTTTGCGTGTTTAAAGCAAAGCAAAACTCCATACAAATCAGAAGGATCCGATCTCTGTTAAAAAATTTCCTCTTTTGGATTTATAAAATTTATCTTTCATTGAATATAAACGAGAAAAAATAAAACAAGCACCTTAGTCCTTAATTTCTCTTACTTTCTATGTCAAAATTTGAGGCTTCATAAAAAGTAGACTTATCAACTTTTCACACAAAGCTAGCGATATTTATGATGTCAAGCTACTGATAAGTCGTCTCTTGAAAAATCGATTTTTTTTTAGTTTTTTGTTTCTAATAACTGTACATATAGTTATATATGTATGTATAATTATTATCATTCCTTTGAAATGCAAAAATTAATTCACATTCATTTAAAAATAAATCTGAAAAGATTGTTTTGTATTTCTTTTTTTTAATTTTCTGGAATTCGATGGCAAAATTATTCTTAGTGTAAGGAAACAGACCTTGACTTTTTAACTACACAGCTGGTTGTTTTGACAGCGTAACAAAGCGAACATTTGGCCAAACCAGTTTTTGAAGTAAATTAAAGCAAATTAAAGTAAGCAAGGCGTGCAAAGCAAGCCTGCATTGGGCCAGCGCCTTAAGAAGAAAAACGGGCAGAAATGAATCTCCATTTGGGGGAAAAATATAAAATTTCATATTTTATTCTAAACAAAATTTGCTTTTTTATAGTATATTCGCAATGAAATGAAATAAAATAAGATATAATACCTTTTTGAGAAAACAAAATGTGTATACTGAGAAAAAATAAAAAAAATTCAACTATATTATTAGGCAAAAAATTGATAACACCTTGTATTATTGCACCATGGTCGAGCACATGATTGTATTCTAAGAAAATTGGGAATCAGTGGACAACGCATCTTCTTCCTATTGAAGCTGCGAATCGATGAACAATGCCGGAAGCGGCGCAGGCGAGCTGCGAACATAGTTAACGGACGCCAATAGTACGCAGCATACAGACGTATGACGTGCATGGCTGGGGGTTAAGAATGTATCTAACATACATACATACCTGCCCAATCCGACGCAAAACTTGACGGTAGTACGAAAGGGGAAAACGGTACAGCAGACAAGAGGAAGTTTTAGTTGGAGTTGAAGTTCCAAACTGCGGCGATCAGGCTTTTGATGCGTTCTTCCTGCACAAAAAGAAAACACCCAGCTTCAGGAGGTACACGTCATATAACTGGTAACTGAACCCGAAAGAGATGGGTCGAAGACTAAGTGGTGCCCAATTTTACCTCATGGCGACTAGTCCGGGGTACTATTTTTAGCGATAAGTTGCGCAATTTTTTGCAGGGTGCAGCATATGTTTTGCTTACATATTTGTATATATGTACATATGTATGTGTGTGTACATTCATTTTATAATACCTTATTCAAGCCCGTTCTGCATAATTCCAAATAGATACCAATTAATTGTCATAGGATTGGCTAATGGTGGTTACGCTATTGTAAATGCTTTCCAAACCGCTTTGACTAATTCGTTCCAGTTTTCCTACCTGTATTACCGATGTCCGAATCAATACTCGATCAGGCATTGTATTCTCATATCCGGTCGTTTGCATTCTTATTTGGCCTTATTTTTTTCATAATCTTTTCTTTCACACATTTTTAAGCCAATCAGTGAAATACTTAATGAGGCGTTTTATTTAAGAATGCATTTTTTGGAAGTAGTACCTGCATACGTGTGTGCAAACATTCGCACGCTTAAGCAGTATATACATATGTATGCACATGTTCTTACGTTTCATATGCCGATATAAGTAATCGACACCCGATGCTCGCTTAAATATTGATTTTGATCTTGAATATTAAGGCTACTGGTATGACATTCAAACTTTACAGCAGCGCCGTCATCGACATTCAAAAAAAAGTATCATCTATGAGTACCCAGTCGGAAAATGTAATGTATGGTAATCGAAAAAATAATCAGTAAAACAGCCGTTTTCACATTCGAAACCGCATTATTTTTCCGACGGCGATGTGCGAAGAAATGTGGGGCATTGAATTTAGCATTACCAGGAATACAGGAATGAATGTAATTTAATATGAATTTTTTGCGACTTTTTGGATACATTAAAATGATGAATACATACTAAACAGTTATGGAATCTACAACTCATAAGAAATACATTACATTATTTATCACGCATGTAACGCATTACTATTTTTCCCGCTGGGCAGCTATGTAAGTATGTAATAAGTTTGAACATAAGCAACTTTAAGAGTGTTTTGTATTCTTATTTTCGTTAAAATGCTATTTCATATCCAAAGTTACACCCTTTCCTCTGAGGCTCGCTATCTAGTTAGGTATAGGTTAATTAATACATTATTCTTATGTTTTTTCTTATGCTCCACTTGTGATTCTCTATAGAGTTTTGTAAGATCATTGGGATCTTATTATGCTATTGTTATATTTTATAATACATGAAAAGAAATCATTGCACATATCAAGTAAAAGCTTCAGTAGCTACTAAAATGCCCCCATTTTCGTATTTCTGAAAATTACCGTTATATGGGAAGTGGGCGTGGTTACGGTCCTATTTCGCTCATTTTCCATACCTACCTTGGGTAAAGGGCATTCTATATACCAAATTTGGTTGAGATATCTCAATTTTTGCTCGAGTTATCATGTAAACGGACAGACAGACGTTACCTAATCGAATTTTTTTTCATTCTGATCATTTATGTATACATTTGCCTATATCTATCTCGGTTCGTTTTGGCTGTTACAAGCAACCGTTATGTTAACAAAGGTATAAAACAAAATTCTAAAATAAAAAAAAAATGGTTTTCTTTTTTAAACAACAAAATCTAAAAATTAAAAAAAAAAATAAATAAATCAAATACAGAGTCAAAATAATTAGAAACATAAATAAAACAAGTCCCTAAAAATGTAGTACTGAGTCAGAGCTTTTATTTCTAAACTATATGTAGGAGGGGTGCCATCTGTTTGAAAAGTCCAATTCAACTTATTTCATCAGTTAATTGAAATATGCAACACAAGTTAGACGAAAGAGACATAGGGCCTTTTTCTCATGTAGGTTTTAAAATTAATCTGCCCTTTAAACACAAAATTTGTTCTGCAAAAATGTGTTTGAGGTGTAGATAAATTTTAAATCATACGTGCGAAAACGGCACTTAAGGTTTTAATTTGCAAAAAAAAATTTTGCAATACATTTTAAGAAGTTTGCCGACTGTTTAAAAAGTCGAATTTAGTTAACTTATACACTTTATATAAAATATTTAAATAGTGTCAAACGAAAGAGTTTAAAAATTTTTTTTGAAAATATTTTTTTGCTAAGGTTGCCACCTATTCGAATAGTCATATCTATCTAACAATAAGTAAAAAGTCAGTTTCATAATATATAAAATCAGAATATCGTTTTATTATTTTAATATCTATTGCACAATTTTATGCAGACAAGACTAAAAAGTAGAAACAAAAATTAAAGTAAATTTTTTTTTAGTATAACAAGTGTCTATTAGTGGACTAAAAGTTAGAAAGCAATTTTCCTAGACACAGAATTAGTTTTGATAAGTTTTGATTTTGAAATTTTGGCAATAGTCATTATAAACAATTTATGAAATTTTGAATAAAAAACGTAGAACAGATTTTTTTAATTAATGAAATGGATCACTTAATTATATGTATGTATTACTTATAAGGCAAAATAAATGAGCGAAATAAGCAGTAAACCAAAAATAACTGTTATCTCGAATTTACAAACTGAAACGAATTCTGAAATTTAACGAACACGTTGTTTCATAACAGTTATTAGATGAAAAATATTTTTTATTTCACCGATAAGAGTTATAACCCAAACTTTATTTTTTACGTTGCTTGATAACAGTTATTGTCCAACGTTTATTTTTACGATATCTGATAAACGGTGTAAGATAAGAAAAATAAAGATGATGAAAATAAAAGTTGGAGGAGTGAAATAACTGTTATCAGACAATGTTGGGTAATAATTGTTATCAACCAACGTAAAAAATAAACGTTGGGAAATAACTCTTATTGTATAATATTTCTCATCTAATAACTGTTATGGAACAACGTTTTCCCGATAAAACTTATAACTGTTATGTTCCTGGTAAAAAGCTCTAGAAAGCGCAAAAGGCAAAATAAGACACTCAAAAAGACAAAAACCGAAAAGTAATCAAAAAATACATTCACTTTGGAAATGTTTATTTTAAAAGTAAAAGCAGAAAAGCTATGAACTAGTTTCGTTATACATATGAAAACTTTGAATCTTTGACTATTTTCTCTTTCGGGTTTATTACTCACAAAACTTTAATCTCTATAGTTGTAGTAACATTGAACCACAAGATGCATTTTGAAGTTTTCTGCCAGCATCTTCATTCGATTTTCGTGAATAAAAGCCTGAGTGCGCTCGCGGTGAGTTGATACAAGGGGCGCCCAATATAAATATGGAACCTTTAATACTTTCGTATTATCAGGAATAAGGCCTTTTTCCTTTCCCTTTACAGTTAAAGGTCAAAGGGGCAAAAGGGAGAAAAAGGCAAATACCTTTAAAAAGTTTAAAAAGTTAACTCGTGGACATTCTTAATCGAATACACTGTACTTATCTCTTTAGCAAAAAAAAGGCAATTTCCATCCGTTCCCTGATAATGACTATTGTTCAAATATTTATTAAAATCAAAACAAATCACGACTCTTTTGTTGTGTAAAACTAAATATTACTGATTATTCCCGTTTTCTATCAACGACAATAGTTGCAGCTGTGTAAATAATATACTGCTTACTAAGTACGTGTACTAGACGCACAAATATAAATATAACATAAATAATAACATAAAGTCAAACGCCAAAATAGAAACATATACACACGTAAAAGCATACTTATGGTATGCACATTGTTAATACACCTAAGTGTCCATCGATAATAATAAAATTATAGTTTAAAAAACTAAAACCTCCCTATTATAATTGCTATTCGTACTGTCATCAGGTATGTAACTTGAGAATAGAAATCGCTGCATCTTTTAGGCGCATCAATATTACATAGTTACAGCCCGAGTTAATAAAAAGAAGGTAATAATAAAAACGGCAAAGGTCATAAATATGGACCTTGATTCGTTATAACTGTTTTCCTTAGGCACAAGCACTTGACATATTAGGGGTATTCTCTGAGTCTTGCAAAGCTCTTGCACGGTGCACGGATTGCACGGTTTGCAAAGCTGTCCCATACGAAAACCGGTTTTTACCGTGCAATCTGTGCACCATGCAAGGGCTTTGCAAGACTCAGAGAATACCCCTATTATGTTGTACACATAAAATCATAAAATGATCTTATGATGCACAAGTACAAACAGATCACAACAGACATATGTATGTATGTACAAATGAGATAAGAAAAACGTTGTAACTAAATACATGAATGTCCCAGTAGAAATTTTATGCATACGACATCGATTTTGGTGGCATGAACTTGCTGCTGTGTATGCATGCCAGTATAAATGTTCTTTCATTTCCATTTAACACGTGTGGTTTCTCATAGCGTATGCGTATTTTGACCATGCACTTGTACTACTGCTGTATGCATATTAGGGTGGTCCAAAAACAGTAAAGTTCGAATTGTAATGCTCTCATCCCTAGGATTGTTCTATATTGAAAAAACGTATACCCCTATTTTTTATTTCGCAATCAAAAAATATTTAGAGGTCGCTCAAAGCGCTCCAAGTTTTCCATGTATTTTCATATGGGAAAAATAAATTTTTTCGTACAAATGGTATAGAATTCTTGAAAGCCAAAATTTGTCGATCGGAAAACTCTGGTTCTCTTCAGGAGACATTCAATAATAATACCCAATTGTTTATTTAACCATTTTTTAATACTAACGATTTTTTATTGGTTGGGCTTTTGGCGGACCTATAAATTATAGTTGCAATGAAAAAATGGTTAGATAAACAATTGGGTATTATTACTGGGAATCTCTTGTAGATAAACAGAGTTTTTTGGTAGAAAAATGTTTATTTTTAACTATTCTATACCATTTCTACGAAAAGTTGTTTTGTCCCCTTTGAGCGACCTCTAAATATTTTTTTGATTTCAAAATAAAAAAATAAGGGTATATTTTATTCGGTATAGTACAATCCTAGGGGGTGAGAGCATGAAATTCCGACTTTACTTTTTCACATGCATTTTTTTTTTACCCCCTAATGCATATGGCTGTATAAGGCACTCGGCACATTACGCGCCTAATCAAAGTAGAGTAATCGTTTTGTCATACCGAAACGAATGCATGACGACTCGACTTCTGTACACTTGCACGCCGTGCATAAGTCACCAGCTAATAAACACTTTCTACACATAACAAATTTTCTGACCGTTCTTTCGCAACTACGCACTCCCGCAAATATTTCTGCTCCGAAATATTGCATAAACGCTTGTGGTTTAATACAATTTGCACGAATTTTAGCACGAAATCATTCCTTTTCAATTATTTTCTATTGAATTGACAAATAAATTTTATTTCCAACACGAAAAAGTAAACAAATGATGATTTCAAAACTGAAAGCGCCTTACAATGTTGGGCGCTTCGATTCATGAAGCTTTTATGATTAGGCGAAAACAAGATTTTGAATCGTAATGTACAGAGCTTCATTGAAATACATGTGTTCGGCATAAAAGCTTTATACTTTAGTATGCCGAAACGATGACAATACTATGATTAGGAGCTTAATGTGCGGAGTGCCTTAATGTTTCAAACATGCAAAGCCACCCAGCCAACCAACGGAGTTCGCAGGGTGCACCATTAGGACTTTCCGTGCGGAGCGCTGATGCTCCTAGGGAGGCTCCGAAAAGAGTCCCAAAGGAGCATATCCGCGGGAGAAAAATGCCTTTTCAATCAACATATAAGAAAAAAGTGTGCCTTTAGGACTCTTTAATTGAGTGATTTCGGAGTCCCATAAATCTCCTTAGATAATCCGCAAAGACTCCGTACGGACTCCCCAATTCGGCTATGATTTTGTAAAAAGGACTCCTAAAATCATCCGAAGATAACCTAGATGGAGTGTTTTGGAAGTGCTCCGATAATAGACCGAAAAGAAGGCTTTACGGTTTCTGAAAATACTCATAATTTCATTTATAGTTATAATTACAATAATTTTCTAACGATGAGTTGATGATCAGTTTCAAAATTATGTTTTTATTGTTGGTTTGTACTAGGCTATTTTGATCAATTTGGCTTATGTGCAAGAAAAAACTTTCTTCACTTTGCTGCCCGACGTTTCGCCAAACTCCTTGGCATCTTCTGGGGCGTTTTCTTTATTAAATGATCAACAAGAAACAAACATAAGGACGTTATTGTTATAATATAATTTGTTAATATGTACACAAAACATTTGTACACACAAGAAAACAAGTAACAAATTTTATATTGAATCTATGACAATTAGCAATTTTTAACATGATACTGAACTTTAAACACTTATGAGAAAACATTGAAAAACTTACATTTGAAAAATAAACTATTGTACACTTAACATTTAAAACTTCAAAATTTTAAACAGCGTTCATACCATCACCCTGTGGTACATTTGTCAAACTAGTTTGACTGAGTACAAACCAGCAATAAAAAATACAATAATTTTCTTTTATCTTTCTTTTTTATTGGAAAAACGGNGTCCCCTTTGAGCGACCTCTAAATATTTTTTTGATTTCAAAATAAAAAAATAAGGGTATATTTTATTCGGTATAGTACAATCCTAGGGGGTGAGAGCATGAAATTCCGACTTTACTTTTTCACATGCATTTTTTTTTTACCCCCTAATGCATATGGCTGTATAAGGCACTCGGCACATTACGCGCCTAATCAAAGTAGAGTAATCGTTTTGTCATACCGAAACGAATGCATGACGACTCGACTTCTGTACACTTGCACGCCGTGCATAAGTCACCAGCTAATAAACACTTTCTACACATAACAAATTTTCTGACCGTTCTTTCGCAACTACGCACTCCCGCAAATATTTCTGCTCCGAAATATTGCATAAACGCTTGTGGTTTAATACAATTTGCACGAATTTTAGCACGAAATCATTCCTTTTCAATTATTTTCTATTGAATTGACAAATAAATTTTATTTCCAACACGAAAAAGTAAACAAATGATGATTTCAAAACTGAAAGCGCCTTACAATGTTGGGCGCTTCGATTCATGAAGCTTTTATGATTAGGCGAAAACAAGATTTTGAATCGTAATGTACAGAGCTTCATTGAAATACATGTGTTCGGCATAAAAGCTTTATACTTTAGTATGCCGAAACGATGACAATACTATGATTAGGAGCTTAATGTGCGGAGTGCCTTAATGTTTCAAACATGCAAAGCCACCCAGCCAACCAACGGAGTTCGCAGGGTGCACCATTAGGACTTTCCGTGCGGAGCGCTGATGCTCCTAGGGAGGCTCCGAAAAGAGTCCCAAAGGAGCATATCCGCGGGAGAAAAATGCCTTTTCAATCAACATATAAGAAAAAAGTGTGCCTTTAGGACTCTTTAATTGAGTGATTTCGGAGTCCCATAAATCTCCTTAGATAATCCGCAAAGACTCCGTACGGACTCCCCAATTCGGCTATGATTTTGTAAAAAGGACTCCTAAAATCATCCGAAGATAACCTAGATGGAGTGTTTTGGAAGTGCTCCGATAATAGACCGAAAAGAAGGCTTTACGGTTTCTGAAAATACTCATAATTTCATTTATAGTTATAATTACAATAATTTTCTAACGATGAGTTGATGATCAGTTTCAAAATTATGTTTTTATTGTTGGTTTGTACTAGGCTATTTTGATCAATTTGGCTTATGTGCAAGAAAAAACTTTCTTCACTTTGCTGCCCGACGTTTCGCCAAACTCCTTGGCATCTTCTGGGGCGTTTTCTTTATTAAATGATCAACAAGAAACAAACATAAGGACGTTATTGTTATAATATAATTTGTTAATATGTACACAAAACATTTGTACACACAAGAAAACAAGTAACAAATTTTATATTGAATCTATGACAATTAGCAATTTTTAACATGATACTGAACTTTAAACACTTATGAGAAAACATTGAAAAACTTACATTTGAAAAATAAACTATTGTACACTTAACATTTAAAACTTCAAAATTTTAAACAGCGTTCATACCATCACCCTGTGGTACATTTGTCAAACTAGTTTGACTGAGTACAAACCAGCAATAAAAAATACAATAATTTTCTTTTATCTTTCTTTTTTATTGGAAAAACGGTAAATTACAGAAAATGGTTTAACATACACTGCGTTGCATAATTATAAGACCGCCAATTATTGACAAGTTTTAATTATCTTCTCTTAAAAATATTGTTCATTCTTTAACAAAAAACATATAAATGAATAATTTCAAGCTTTGTGCAAAAATTATAAAAAAGTCAGCAAATTTTTACCAAAAATACCATACTTTTAATATAGAATATTTAGAAAAATAAATGGTCAAAACTTACCATTAAGTGGCGGTACTATATTTATGCAACGCAGTATATTAAAATTCTTATAGACTAGATGCAAAAAAACTAAAAACAACATAAAAACAAAACACTTTGACTCCCTTTTCAATCCATACTCGGAGCGCTCCGAAAACGCTCCTTCGAGGAGTTGCTTAGGGAGTCCCTTTTCACTCCATACTCGGAGCGTTCTGAAAACGCTCCTTCGAGGAGTTGCTGAGGGAGTCCCTTCTCACTCCATGTTAGGAGCGCTCCGCCTTTGGCTGGCTGGGCACTAGTATACAGGCATACAAAAATACACATAACTAGTACTTGCAAAAGTACTAATACTGCATTAAACAGTATTAAAGCATTCTAACACAATATACATATATGTTTTTCCATATGTAAATTCTATTTATCTGATACATTTTAATATATGTCACATACGAGTACAAAGAAAACGGTAGCATTTACATATGCGAATTCATATCATATAAAATCCATATCATATATATAAATATTAGTGCCGAAAATTTTATCGCACAACACGTCCGTTCGTTAAAATTTTTGCACAAGACTGAAAATATTGCAAACATTTTGTGATTCTGTATAGTAGTCAAATTTATAAAGAAATGTACTTATATCAACAACATAGTACGCTCCGTTACCGTTCACATGAATTTGACTTTATTTCTGGAAATTCATGGCCGTTCATGAATTGTTCACACTTTTTCACTCATACAGCATACATACTTCATGAAAGCATTCAACCGATTTCTACTGGGCTATTCAAAATACACTCTCGAATGGTGCTATACGATTTTCCCTCAAGAGTCACGGCCACTTAAACTGTAGTGTCCTTGAAACTAACATCGTCAACCCAAGCATATGCTTTCTAACTCACTATGTCTTCTTTCAATGGCCATAATTTCTGAAGGAAATATTGTAAAGCATAAGTCGAAACTTTCAAATCTGTATTCATAATTAGCATGTTCTTAATTTCTTTGATTACATGTGAAACCGCAAGTCTACTGAATTCATGCTACTTATTGCATAAAACTACACGCCATTTATAGACCTAATTCTAATCTTCACATATGTATGTATATCGCACAGGTAACGTGACAGTCCAACTATTTTTTGCAAATATTGATCTCAATAAATTTTATCAGTTCAATAAATACGTAGCTCTGGAGTTATATAAGGAGAGCAGAATTTTTCGATAGTATAAAGCAGCATTAAAAAGTATTTCCAAAAACTGTAATGTAATAGTCCGCTGTTGAAACATTCATAACTCCTAAACAACAGGAGTACAATATATTTTAGGTATACATTAAATTTTGCAACATACTTATGCTTTCAGATGCAAGAAGAAAAACTGTTCGAAAGTTGTATTCTAGCAAGTTTCAGCGGTATTTGAAAAGCATTGTGAGCCATGGAACGAACAAACCATTCTCTCAATTCGTCGGCCATGATTTTTTTCTGACGTTTGCAAACATTTTAAAATCATATAAAATTGAAAATAAAAAAATTAAATTGTTCAAAATTGTTGTTGTTTGAGAATAAAAATGGGAATGTGTGTGTGAGCTTGAGTTCGAATTTTAAAATTATATTGCTGGCAACCGTCAGACTGCCTCTCAATGATTTTACCTTGTAATGTTTTAATCATCATCATGTATAACTTCAAAATTAAGGTAGAAAATACAGATTAAGCAATCGAAAACACTCATATCACTGTTGACTTTGGAATATCACTTAACAACCGATACATACTATTTAAATATACGAAACCCATGAAATCATTAAAAGATATCATAGTTGTTTCGCACTTATGTACATTAGGGTGATGGTTGAAATCAAAAAATATTTAGAGATGGCTCAAAGCGCCCAAAGATTTCCATGTATTTTATATGGGGAAAACCACTTTTCGTAGAAATGGTATAGAATAGTTAAAAATAAATATTTTTCTACCAGAAACCTCTGTTTATCTGCAGGAGATTCCCAATAATAATACCCAATTGTTTATTTAAAAATTTTTTCGTCGCACATATAATTTATAGGTCCGCCAAAAACCGACTAAAACCCCGAAAAATGTAATGGGGCGACCAATAAAAAATCGTTAGTATTAAAAAATTGTAAAATAAATAATTGAGTATTGCTTATTTTAAGTCTTCTGAAGATAACCAAAGTTTTCCGATCGAAAAATATTGATTTTCAAGAATTCTATACCATTTCAACGAAAATTTTATTTTTCCCATATAAAATACATGGAAAACTGTAAGCGCTTTGAGCGACCTCTAAATATTTTTTGATTTCAAAATATAAAATTGGGGTATACTTTTTTCGATATAGAACAATCCTAGGGGGTGAGAGCATTACAATTCCGACTTTACTGTTTTTGGACCACCCTAATATACATACATGGATATGTACATATGTATATACACACGCACATACTTATTAATAATATTACCCCGCAAACATATTCCGAGCGTTCAGAATATATGAGTCCGAAAAGAGAAAGAAATATGAGTTTCAAAAACAAAAAATTAGTGACTTATAAGAATCTTTTACGAGTCATATATGATCCCGGTTATGAGCCAGCACTTTGTGCTAATATAAAAACAATAAAGATTCGAAATTTATATCTAAACTTGTTTATATTGAAATTGAAAGCAATTAGAAAACAAAAAAAAAACTAAATTTAGCTGCAGCTGTTGCTATTATAATAGCATATATAAATGCACATACATACATACATATGTATATATGATATTTTTAATACATTTTTGTTGATTGCCTTTGCAAATAAAGTGCGTTCAATTAGAGTTAATAAATACGGCCAATAAGACTCAAATACCAACCTAAAATAAGAGTCCGAATGTAGTCATTTATGAGCCCAATAAGAGTCATGACATGATTCATATATGAGGCCAAAAAATTGTTTTAAAAGAGTCTAAAATGAGCCGTATATGTGGCCAATAAGAGTCCAATGTGACTGATAGTGAGGCTCATTTGATGTATTAAGTTAAGCTAATATAAGTCGACCTTCGGAGGAAAGTAAACACCCTCATTTCGGACTCTTAAATGAGCTCATCATGAGCGTAAATGCTCCGAAATAGGACTCATTTATGACTCCAAATGTTTTCTGGGTACTTTTGAAATTTTTACATAAAAGCATATGAATGTACATTAGGGCGTGTTTACACAAAAAAAAAAACTTAATTCGCAAGTTGCCTGCAGCGGAATTCGAACTCTGGCCATCTCTGGATATCAACAAATTATGGCATGCATCTTTGCGCACTCAGCTACACCCAGGCATATAAATTTGCTTTCAAATGTTGAATATCCATCAACACCACAGCACG
>NW_016159169.1:76732-83001 GCF_001687245.7 Rhagoletis zephyria
ACCAAACTCGGTATGGTTATTGTGCTTGCCACATAAAAGCAAAACTTTGAAAATTATTGAAATCGGACTAAAATTAAGGCCGCTTTTCATATAACGGTAAATTTCAGAACTGCTTGAAACTTCAAATTTTCGAAGATTAAGGTCTCTAATTTACTCAAAATTGATACGCCCCGGCTTACCATGTAGCGGTAGCTTTCGGAAAGATGAAAGTGATATATTAAATACTTGCGCCGGGTATTTAATGTTCGGCTCCGCCCGAACTTAGACTATCTTACTTGTTTTTAAATTCGAACATTTTTAAACGATAATCAAACATAAAGTATTAATTTTTACTATGCAATATTTCCCTTAGTGCAGAATCGCGGTGACAAGAACTGGTAATATTTTTTGGTAATAAAATTTTCCGGTTACAAAATCTTCGGTAACGTGCAGAATAGACCTGTTAGCCGGTTTTTCTTCGAGAAAATATCCAGCTACGAGCTCGTTTACGATGATTTTGCTGACTGGGTACTTGTGGATTTTACAAACATACACAAGTGTTGAAAGATACTCGAAGTTATGAGTGGAAATTCATTAATAATTTCAATTTTGACGCTATAAAATGGCTAATCACAAGTGTAAATATGCATACTATGCCAAGGTGTATTTTAATGGATATACAATGGATATATACCATTATTACTAAATAAATATGCTTTTAGCGATGTTAAAGCATTTTGAGCCGCTCCCGAATTTCGCATTGATGCTCTGGCTTTGGCTAAGGAATATTATTTAGTGATAACTCAGTTTGCTTCTTTTGGCCTCGTTCCTTTTGGAAATAATGTAATTCTAGCTTTTTTTTTATTTTTCTGCGTAATTTGTATTTTCTGAGCCTGAGCCTATTTGAGTTAGAAAGAATATAAATTTTAACTATGGGTCAATAGCACGTTGAATAGCTTACCATGTTGCTTACAAATGAGCCCTATCTCCAACTAAATAAATAAATAAAAATTAACTGAAAATTCAATTAGTAAAAAAATACTTACGTTACAACGAATTTTGCACCGAAAACACATGGATAATGAAGAGTTTAGGAAACTGCTTTATTGTGAAGAAGGTCGAAAATGCTCGAAAAAAACAGATTTTTTTTCATTTTTTAGCCTGGTGGATTCCGCGCCAAAAAACCTTTTGATATCTTGGACATTAACTTAAAAAATTATGCCGATTTTATTTTCATTAAGAAAGTTAATCACTTCTTCTTTAAACTTCTTTAGCGGCGGTTAGTTGGCTGGGAGTAAAATGGTGAATTCAACGGAAATTGCACACGGAAATGGAGCAACGGAAATGATACAACGGAAATGATGCAACGGAAATGGTGCAACGGAAATGATTGGGCTGAAACAAGTGATTTTTGAGTCTATGCACATGGTATGAATTTAACAAAAACTTGCTAATGAAAGGTTAAAGAATAACAGTTCGAAAATTACCAATACAAGAATGAAAGTAAAGGGGAGTACGTAGATATATAAAGAAAAGGATAAAGGCAAAGGCAAAAATAAAAGCAAAAACAAAGATGCGTAAAGAGAAAGGCAAAAATGAAGATCAATGTAAATTTAAACACTTTACTTAAGTGAAGGGGAATAAATATGTAGAAGGAGAAAAGTATAAACACAAAATCAAAAACAAAGATAAATATAAAGAAAAACATGAGGATACCGATAAAAGTAAAGATGAAGATAGAGGAAGAAAGATTAAAATAAAGGTAATTATAGAGAAAAGGATATATATGTATATATGGAGACACAGACTCAATCTGTGAACAATTTTGGGATTTTAGAGATTCTCGGTACTTTTCGATACATTAATCGATATTTTTATCGCTTTTGTTATCGAAATTTTTATCGATATTGCTATCGATATCTCCGGAACCTATCGATATAATAATCGATATTTTTATCGATTTTGTTATCAGAATTTTTATCGATTTTGTAATCGATATTTTTAACGATTTTGTTATCGATACTTTTTATCGATATTGTTATTGGTTTTGTTATGGATATTGTTGTAGATTTCATTATCGATATTTTTGTCGATTTTGTTATCGATACTTTTATCGATTTTGTCATCGATATTTTTATCGATTTTCTAAAAGAACTTTTTATCGATATGGTTATCAATATTTTTATTGATTTTGTTATCGATATTTTTATCGATTTTCGAATCGATTTTGCTACCAATATTATTACCAATTTTGCTATAGAAATCTTTGTCGAATTTGTCATCGATTTTGTTATGGATATTTTTATTGGTTTTGTTATCGATATTTTGTTGGATGTTACTATCGATTTTGCTATCGACAGATTGTAAAGATAAAAATGAAGATAAAGTAAAACAACAGGGGTAGAGCTAGGGATCTAAATAGAAAAAAGACAAAAAATATAACCTTAAGCAAAAGAAGATGTATGTATGTATGTATGTATGTATGTATATTGGTTATGAGACAAAATAGATATGTAACGTAAGTTTCATTTCTCCAGTGTGGCCCAGGCGCACTTGCTTTTTTATTAACTTCAAAGTAATGCAAGACAATCGAAGAGAAGCAAGTATAATGCAAAAAATGCTGGTCTTTAAATATAAACAACCCTTAATTTCATGTTGTGCTTTTTTACTTTTCATTAATTTAAAGATGTCTCAGGAATTTTCATGTTCGAGGGAAGGAGTTTCGTGTTAATATTTATATTGTCTGATACCTCAGTATATATATGATTCAGATATAATCAAAAATCTGCGAAACCTGAGAAAAAAATTCCGTTCCCGTTTCCGTTCGTTCCCGTTTTCGGCGATTTGGGCCTTTAATTTTATACACTTTATATATTGGGGTAGTGGTAATCGAAATCAAAACTTTGGGTCTACTGACAGACCAGTGCTTAAATTTACCAGCATTAAGACGTAAAGAGTTAGCATCACACCAAGCTTCCAATCTTGTTAGTTCCTCTTGAAACTGTATGCAGTTCTCTATACGGCTGTATATTTTCAAGTGAAGAAAACGTCTGAAATGAAGATTAATAAAAATAATGGCCCTAGAGGCACCCCTAAGGTAACTTTGATGACGTCAGATTTTATATTGTTAATACGAACGAATTGAGTTCTATCAGTAAGATAAGATGTAAACTACTTAAGTAAGCTTGGGTGAAGTCAAATTGAGTCCAGCATTTTAAGTAGGATTCTATAGTTGACTCTATCGAATACTTTCGAAAAATCGGTGAATATGACATCGCATTGTTAGCCTGTTTCAAATTGCTTTAAGAGAAAATTTTAGAATAAAGCTGAGCTCGTAGCAGTATACTTACCCTTTACAAAGCCTTGCTGATACGCCGATATGAGATCAGAGATTTGAAAGATAATCAAATCGTGAACCAGTTTTTCAAAAATTTTAGGTATACTAGAGATTTTGCAGATCGGGCAATAATTTTGAACATCAGACTTGCTTCCAGTCTTACATATGTAGGTATGTAGCGGTATGACGAAATATGTTTTCCAAATATTTAAAAATTCACCAGAATCCAGCGATTTATTAAAGATTATTGTTAACAGTTGTGCTAGCGATGTAGTACAGTTGTTTAATACGTAAAACAGGAGGGAAGCCATCTTCTCCAGGAGTTGGGTCATTTGTCAAGGCCGAAAGGCCGCATACTTCATTAAATGGGAGCTGGAAACCTTTAAAAGTGATATTTTGATACAGACATTTGTTCAGAACATCAAACCCCTCTTTGCAACCGGCTGTACCTTTCGTAAGATTCTGCGTTATTTTTAGATTTGCATTACAGTTTATATGCTTTTTTTATTGAGATTTATGAACTTGGCATTTGGACTGATTTTGACAGACACTTACTGGCCGTCTCCACAGGATAAAATTTATTGCTGCCCAGCTGTCATTTTGGTCGCTAGATATAAGTTATATCAGTGGCAATATTTGTGTGTGCTCTTTTATATCTTGATATAAGCATTTGTATGCTTCGAAAACGTATTTTTGCCGGATTTAATCGCTTAAACAATTAAAAGAATAGGCTATTTTACAACCAAATACATAATTACAAATATTTTAACAGGAAACAGCTAAATTTTTGCTTTTATATTAAAATAATAATGATGTTGCAGCCACGAAGTTTTCGTGCAAATGAAAATGTAGCTGTCAAACTACCAAATTGCCGGCAACAGATGGCAAGATATAAGCTCTGATATATATTGCTCTCGGAGAGCAATGAGCGGTCTCCATTGGCAAATTATATTCTGACATATGTATCAAGATATAAACTTTATCCTGTAGAGACGGGCAGTTTGGAACGAACAACGCATCGCCTGCAACATAAATGCGACTTAAGCCACCTAGGCGTTCGGGATTCGCGACTAAAATTCTATGCCTATGCGACACCCCGTCGAAAGCTTTCGGAAAGTCTGTGTAGATACAATCCACCTGAGATGCATTAGAAAAAGACGAAATACAATATTCATTAAAAAACCGCAAGATTTGAGACCGTGGAGCGCCCAGGTACAAAACCATGTTGGTTTGGGCAGATAAGGCTCTTGACCGAGAAATACATTTTATCCTTAACGATGCATTCGAACAGTTTAGACACGGTAGACAGTTTAGAAATCGATCTATAGTTACTAGTATCGTTTTTGTTTCCGCTTTTGAAAACTGGAGTTGTAGAGGCCAATTTCCAAGAATCTAAAAATACCCCAGCAGAAAGATACTTGTTAAAGATAATTTTTAATGGAAAGATTAGTGCCTAACAGTTTTTTAATAAAAGTGACGGAGTACCAAAGTCAGTGCAGAAGTCTTCAGATCAAGAACACCTTTCGCTACATCATCGTATGAGAGGTATAGGGAACCAAAGCCAAATGAGGAACTAACACCGGATGCATGCCCAATTTCAGTATTTGTGTCTAAATAACACTCGAAGCTGGATTTGAAGAAATCAGCGAACATATTAGCAACATCAGCGGGAGTACCCGCAGATTTATTATTGAGAAAAACTGAAGATGGAATAGTAGAGCATGATTTTTTCGATTTAACAAAATTCCAGAAAGCTTTGGGTCATAATTTTTGTAGATAAACTCATCAAGGCAGTTAAAATCTTTTAAAAAACGCTCGTACATTGAGTAGTAACTCGGCTTATTGGTTGATTTGTATAGTACTTAGATAAAACACGTACAATATATATATATAATTATAAGAAAACTGTAAGAGTATGCGTTATTATTTACATATTTATGAGCACGAACTTTCCATCCACAAATTTAAATTTTAAATAAAGTGTATCTTTCGAAGGTACATATGTAAGTATTTTTAAAATCCCACATGTTCTTAAGTGAAAATTTGATTTTCCACTGATAACACACTAACTTGCCGATTAAACATCATTATCGACGTTTTCGACATCATTCATATAACATATGATCAATAAAGCAGTCGTTGTATTTAACCGGAGCTTCTACCTCCGATTAGTGCTAATCAGACATTGTACAACCGGCCCTTAATTATATTCATTACTGAAAACAATCTTTCAGCACCAGCAGTTCTATGAGCAGTGTGGCCGTTTTAGCCCTTTGGTGTCTAGATTTAGCTACCATATATGTATTTTTTTTGGCCAAATAAATTTAAAATGGCCCCTAGCCTTTTTCTTAGCCCTTTGGAGAATTGATTCATACTTGTATATGCTTCATTTGATCAATTTTTTTTCATTTATGTAAGAGATTAATTTCTAAACTAAGAAAAACTTAAATAGCTCATCAAGTCTATTGACCGTGTATGTTCTTGTGGTGTGATTGTACCAACTGCTGGTGCGACTTCAAAAACTATTTGAAAATTTGAATGCTGGTGTCGTGTGTAGTGAAATTAGCTAATTTTTCTAAGTAAAAAGTATTTTGGCTGAAATTTCTTGCACTATATGAGTCAGAGCCGTGTTTGTGGAAGATTAAGTTCACGATATTGCAGTTAGGAATTAAAAAAAACACACACTGTTTACCCAAATGGTAGAAAAATTACACTGTGAGACAAATGGTAGGAGTCAGTGATCGGGAAGGGTTCAAACTACCGGGGAAAGTTATATCGGTAAAAAAGAAGTTATACGTGTCCCGGCGTTTCGCTGGGTCACGTCTAGGAATCGAGATATATATATATAACTATCATATAGGGGAAATTGTCACCTTTAGTGGTCTTTTTTTGACATAACTCGAGAACCACTAGTCCGATTTTGCTCAAACAAATTTAAAAAAATTAAAAATTA
>NW_016159169.1:85339-89715 GCF_001687245.7 Rhagoletis zephyria
ACGCCCATTTTCCAAAAATTTATAATATTCATGTTTTCCGTCTGAAACTCATTGTAAGTATCAATTTTGAGTGAATTATCTTCAGTAGTTACTAAAATATCGCAGTTTTCGTATTTCTTAAAATTACCGTTATATGGGAGGTAGGCGTGGTTATTATCCGATTTCGCCCATTTTCAATACCATCCGTCCCACGCCCAAAAGAAGTTCACGTACCAAGTTTCGTTAAGATATCTCAATTTTTACTCGAGTTATCGTGTGCACAGACGGACGGACGGACGGACGGACGGACAGACAGTCACCGCTTAATCGATTTCTCTTTTCATTCTAATCATTTATGTATACATTTGTCTATATCTATCTCGATTCGTTTTGCCTGTTACAAACAACCGTTATGTGGACAAAGTTATAATACCCTTGTGCACAAGTGCGCTCGGGTATAAAAATACGTGTACATATATGGTATATGGGGTATGGTATGGATAAACGTTTTAGTGTGGGCAACAATGATATTTTTTTAAAATAAGGCAGATCGGAATATGCGCTCTCTGTGAAGACAATACCTATAATTATTGTACCATGTGTCACCAGCTGGCAGTGAACCCCGCAAATTTCGGCCAATTGCTATTCGCGCAAAATTTGTTTGCTTCTCTCTTTGAGAGAGTAAACGTACGGCTTAACGTGGCAATGCAAGCGCTTTTTCTACTCATTTTGCTGTCAAAATGCGAAAGCGAAAGTCCACCTTCAGGTGTAAACACCCAAAAAGTCCTTTTTCAAATTTGCAGGAATCCTTTCGGAAATGCGAATTGCAAGGTTTCACTGCAACTGAAATTACGCAAACAGCTTTCGAGAAATAATTTCAACTTCCTCCTGCTGCTCTACCAATTTTCATTTTAGCTGCAAGTGCTGTCAAACCAATCGAATGTTGCCGCATGACGCGATTTTTGGCGAATTTGTACTAAATTAGAAAAGTGTTTGCATTGCATATAAGAAATGCTTTTAATTAATTTATTCACCTGATAGAAACTATTTAAATATTAAAGCATTAGACATTTTAAGGCTTTTTTGAGCGCATTTTAGCATTTTTAACATGTTTTCCAAGTCACTTAATTTATTGGTTATAAGAATAAAAATGGCTGGTAACAAAGTTAAAAGTGGAACTTTCTGCACTCGGGATCCAAACAAAAAAAAAAAGTAGTATCAGAAAATTTTATTTTCAGAAATAAAATCTTTCGAAATTCACTTAGTATGTAAAGTGCAACTGCTCTTGCAATCAGTTTGGGGAATTCTTGAATTTTACAGATTTTTTTTAAAGAGACTTGCACTTGCCACGTCTATTAGCCACTTCAGATACTTACTTCTCTGAAATTTTGTTGTTGGCTAATTCTGGCTGGCTTTTTTAAACTAGCGAAATGAAATCTAAACTTTGGCAGATCATATTTCCAAAAAAAAATGTTTTTAAATAGTTCTTGGGGCACGTATAAGCTAAGTTCATATAAATAACCTAACCAAATATAGGATTAATTATATGATATATTAAAAAAATTGTAGGAGTATTGAAAGCCCAGTATAGGATATGTTGCCAGATTTTGCACAATTCGATGCCCGATTCTATTAGGACATTGAAAATTACAAAATTATATCACGATTATATAAAAAACATATTTTTCTTAAGTTTTCTAGTTATTTTTTTTTTAATAAGGATATTCATTTTAAACCACGAAAACCACTTTCACTTAAACTGTCAAAATTCGTTTAAACATATCTCCAAGTTTCAAGTTTTCTAACGCGCGAAAGCTCGGCCGAGACTTGTGCGAGTTTTTTATTACGTCCTCTTTTTTGTGAGCTTTTTGTTTTTTAGTAAATCATTTTCACATAAATCAAAGTTTAGCTTGTAACTTATATAAAAAATGTATTCCTATAAAAATGTTATTCATTTCGGTTAACATTTTAAACACTTTGTTAACATGAACCCAATATATGTTAATAGATTTGTTTTCATATGTTGACATTTTAAATTTTTTTTTATTCTTACTTGGTTATTAAATACTTGCGGTTCAAAGATTAGTCGCTTGTTTTAACTGCTACTACGAGGTGGAACTTACATAGCTGGATTTTGACGATTTAAATTTCGCCTCAACCTCGGTTCTGCCATTACGATTTTGTGCTCTTTCAGTTTATTATTTCACTTTTCGGCAAATTTTAACCTTTTGCTTAGCCGTAGATACATAGAAACGTCCAAACCTTTTTCGTAATATACGCGCACTAAATAACAGAAAAATTTGTTAACTGATTTAAAGCCGCATGAAAAAATCATCATCTATTCAAAACTTCATAAGTGCAAATGTGGTATGTATATACATATGTATATGCATATGTATCTCAAATACATTTTATTTGCTTGCTATATTACCTTATATAACATACATACATACATACATATGTATGTTTGTTTTTCGCCCATCTTCTATGCAACACGTCGGAGTTAAATTTCAGCTTTTGTGCGAAATAAAGGCGCACCATCAGATGCGTCTGGTTGCCAGTTTATAATGCCGTCATCAAATGCTTTGATTTTAAATTAGTTCACAAGTGTTAATTACCTTTGCCAACAAATAACATCTGAGTGCTTACCCTCTTTTACAGTCAGTTGTAACTCTGCAGAAAAAAATTATCAATTGATAAAAAACAACCCACTTTTAGTTAGTTTTTTTGCGGGATTTCTATATAATATATTGGCCTTATTCATAAAAAATAAAGTAGGTTTAAAGAGCTTTATAAATTGACGTTTTCATACATTTTTCAATTTATAAAAAATAAGAGGAAGATCGAAACTTCATATTATCATTTTGTAGTTATGTCTGCCGCTGTGGTGTAGTGGTAAGCAGTGCGCGCTTTCACACATCAGCGCCTGGGTACAAGCCCTGGTCAAAGCAACATCCCAAAATATAGAAAAAAAGGTGTTTTAATAACAGTNTAGAGCTCTGCTTAAAAATTTGCATTTCTTGTTTTATGTACGTAAGTAAATTTTGCTTTTTGCCTGGCGAAAGATGCCACACATGTAAGGTAAAGTATAGAGCATTACAAAATATAGATCTACATAAAAATAAATCGTTACTTATAAAAAATTCAAAATTCACTTTTTGATTGCTATGATCGAATTACAACTCCCCACATCGTTTTATGAAAAAGAAAATTATTAGTCACGACTTTTTCCATTTCAGTGACGATGTTGTTACGTTATTTTGCATTTCAGGTGACGATATGAACATTAGGGTGGTCCAAAAAAAATGTACAGTCAGAATAAACCGATTAAGATTCATACGCCATAGCTTAGTTCAGGCTAATAAACTTTATAAAATAATAAAACTTTGTCCGTGGCAAGCGCTGTTTGTCAATGTAATGTACATTGAGCGATAACAGCAAAGTTGCAGAAGCTAGATTCATGTTTACGGATTTGAAAATACCGACATTAGCTGATTAAAATGTTTACATAAATATTTTAGGCGTAAAAGAATGCACATTGACCTAAGAGATGATTTTTTCTCCAGGTACAACTGGGTGGTCCAAAAATGCATGTGAAAAAGTTAAAATCGGAATATTTAGGTATGCTCTCACCCCTTAGGATTGTTCTATAGCGAAAAAATATACCCCTATGTTTTATTTTGAAATCAAAAAAATATTTAGAGGTCGCTCAAAGCGTTCAAAGTTTTCCATGTACTTACTATTTTATATGGGAAAAAACAACTTTTCGTAAAAATGGTATAGAATTAGGGCTGTGCGATTAATTGATTATTCAAAATTTTAATTAATCATAATGTAAATAACTCAATTATTCGATTAATTGGAAATTATGATTACTCAAAAGTTCAGTTACTCGAGTAATCAAGATTTTGATTAACCAAAAACAAAAATATTTGAGTAATTTGCTTTATGATTAATCAACATTATGAATAAAATGAGTAATCAACATTTCAAAGTACTCTTTACATACATACATATAAAGCAGTTGAAGTTCCTTCCCCGCAAACATATTCTGAGCGCTCAGAATATATGAGTCGGAAAGGAGTCCTAGGTAAGTAAGAAATATGAGTTTCAAAAACAAACATTTTTTTACTCTTATATGAATCTTTTAGGAGTCATATATGATCCAAGTTATGAGCCAGCACTTTGTGCGAGTTTAAAAACAATAACGACTAGAAATTTACATCTAAACTTGTTTATACAGATATGAAAAATAATTAGGAAGAAAAAATAAACAAAATTTAGCTGCAGCAACTGCTTTTACATGAATGCGGCAATATATGAACATATGTATATATGTATGCGCAGAGGTTTGTATATAAATATCCAACAGTATTTGAAATGAATTCCTTGCTAAC
>NW_016159169.1:89895-94897 GCF_001687245.7 Rhagoletis zephyria
CTAATATGAGTTTCAAAAACAAACATTTTTTTACTCTTATATGAATCTTTTAGGAGTCATATATGATCCAAGTTATGAGCCAGCACTTTGTGCGAGTTTAAAAACAATAACGACTAGAAATTTACATCTAAACTTGTTTATACAGATATGAAAAATAATTAGGAAGAAAAAATAAACAAAATTTAGCTGCAGCAACTGCTTTTACATGAATGCGGCAATATATGAACATATGTATATATGTATGCGCAGAGGTTTGTATATAAATATCCAACAGTATTTGAAATGAATTCCTTGCTAACATGGCTCTAAAGTAAGTTCATTAAGAGAGTTGAAGAATAAAGCCAATAGGAGTCACAGAACAGCATACAAGGAGCTCCGAAAGTAGGCATTTATGAGGCCAATAAGAGTCATTTAAGAGCTTCAAAAAGAGTCCAAAATGAGCCGTATATGAGGCCAATAAGAGTCCAATATGACTCATATTGAGGCTCATTTGATGTATGAATTTAAGCTCATATAAGTCGACATTCGTAGGAAGGGAAACACCCCCATTTCGGACTCTTAAATGAGCTCATAATGAGCACAAAGGCTCCGAAATGGGACTCCTTAAAGACTCATTTATGACTCCAAATGTTTGCTGGGTTGATACTTTGAAAAAAACGTTTCTATTTTCAAAAATTAAAATGAAATACATACATACATACATATTTTTTTCATATACAGAATATAAAAAAGAAAATAAGCATTTTCCAAAGCAAACTCTTTTAACGAGCAAAATTAATTTTATTGAGTAATCATATTTCAAGTAACTCGATTAATCATCGTTTTGAGTAATTAAAATCTTGATTACTCGAGTAACTGATTAACCGAATAACTGATTAACCAAAATGCTCGAGTAATCGAATAATCGCACAGCCCTATATAGAATTCTTAAAAATCCAAAATTTTTTATCGGAAAACTCTGTTCCTGAAGACTTTCAATAATAATACCCAATTATTTATTTATGCATTTTTAATACCATTTTTTTGGTGCATTCTTTGGAATTTTTGGCCGACTTATATATTAGAGTTACTATGAAAAAAAGTTAAATAAACAATTGGGTATTATTATTGGGAATATCCTGCAGAGAAGCAGAGTCGAAAAATATTGATTTTTAAGAATTCTATGCCATTTCTACGAAAAGTGTTTTTTCCATATAAAACGCATGGAAAATTGTGGGCGCGTTGAGCGACCTCTAAATATTATTTGATTTCAAAATGAAATAAAATTATAGTTTAAAAACTAAAACCTCGCTATTATAATTTCCATTCCTACTGTCATCAGGTATGTAACTTGAGAATAGAAGCCTCTGCATCTTTTAGGCGCATCAATATTACATAGTTACATCCCGAGCTAATAAAAGGGAGGTAATAAAAAGGGGTATATTTTTCGGTATAGAACAATCCTAGGGGGTGAGAGCATACCTAAATATTCCGACCTTAACTTTTTCACATGCATTTTTGGACCACCCTGTTGTACTTACATCCTCTGTGTTTATATTTACTTTGTAGAGACAAATCATCTCTTAGGTCACTGTGCATTCTTTTACGTCTCAAATATGTATGCAAACATATTAATCAGCTAATGTCGGTATTTTCAAATCCGCAAACATGAATGTAGCTTCTGCAACTTAGCTGGTATCGCTTAATGTGCATTGCATTGACAAACAGCGATTGCCACGGACAAAGTTTTCTTATTTTATAAAGCTTATTAGCCTGAATTAAGCTAGGGCGTATGGATCTTAATCGGTCTATTGGGCATAGCACATTTCAATCACACAGTGGTTTCAAATAATATGCATATATATACATACATATTAGAGGACTGCATGAATTCATTCAAATTGGCTTATAAATTATTCATATACAAACCGAATGAATGCCTTTGGCTTTAAATTTTTTGGAAATTTGAGTAAATACCTATTCTGGTATGTGTGTCGACATTACAATATTCAAACAAAGTGAAAATAAATTTATTCGAAATAAATGACAATTTTTTGTATGAATATCCAAAACTATTTTTTCTATGCACATACCCACCATGCAATATATGAGAAATAGGCAACAATCGTCAATGGCAACAAATTGGCGACTCACTGATTGATTGCCGTAGTGACAAATCGGTAACATTATTTCTTTCTAGTCAATTTTGAAATAAATAAGTTGTCAAAAATTCCCAAACATTTCGCGTCAAGAGTATTATCCAAAAGTGTCTAATTTACACCATACAAGTTCCAATTTCGTGTACAAAAAATAAATGAAGTACTAAAGAAAATCAAATTATTTCAAATATCGCCTGAAGCGATAAGAAAACGGCTCATGCGGGTAATAAGAAAACGACTCGCCCAGCCGAGTTGCCTTCGGCGGACGTTTTAGAGCGACTGGTGATAAGAAATCGATACGATGGCGATATTACCGGCAATAAATTGGTTTCCGAGGGCGACACGTTTTCTTATTGTCGGCAACAAAAACTCTTTGGTGGGTATGTACAAACATACTTATGTACGTATGTATGTATTACTATGCTCCTATTACAATACGAATAAACTTGTGGTTGAAAAAAACTTTTACTGAAATGAGTTTGAATAATTTTAATGTTTTTCATGCATTCATTCACATTCTTCCATTTGAAGGTAGAAAATTTAAAACAAAATGTATATTCATAACTTACGAAATTCCGAACTCTAAGTGTTTTGTATGTGAAGTAAAATATTCAAATCTAATGTACTCTGTTTGGCTAGAAGTTTGAATGAATTCATGCAGACCTCTAATACATATGTAGTTAGTTTAGAAATTAAAGATACCGATGCTTTGGATTGATGAGTTTCTGAATACAGCCAAACGTTGGCCCTTCTACATCATATCAAATCGAAGTGAATCAGATTGAAAATATACATACCTAGTGCTCAATATAATTAGGTTTTGACTTTTTTTCAAGTTAATCTTAATTATTTTCGTTCATTCTATAACAAAAACCATATAAGTCCAAGTTTCAGAATTAAAAATTAAAAAAATCAACAAAGTTTCATCAGCAATTTTTTTCAGAATTTTTTGAAAATTTTTGTTACGGTGTTACGCATTTTCTTCCATACAAAGTTTTTGATACAACGAGATTTTTTAGCAATTTCTAAACAGAAACCCGAAACATTCTGAACAAGAATTCGGCTGAACCGTAAAATCGCCTCATTCGCAACGGAATTTTTACCGAATGAAGACGCAAGAGAGAAAACCAAACCCTTTTACATTGTGAACCGGAAGAAAACTTAAATTCTTTGCTTGATTGAGTCATGTTTGCATGGTGTATGGCGAAATGGGAAAAGTACGTTTGAAANGTTTGCATGGTGTATGGCGAAATGGGAAAAGTAGGTTTGAAAAATGTTTGGTAAGCCGCTTGTGTGGTGTATTTCGCTCTTTATAAAACTTCGGAAAGCTTTTTTTTCAAAAATTTGCAGAGCAATTTAACAACTCTGTTGTGTAAAACATGGTTGCATTTGTTATCTGCAAATATATCGAGAGGAAATTTCTCAAAATTTCCACAAAAATTCCTCAAAATAAAAATGCTCAAAAAATACTCAAGCGCGTCCGAAATTCCTCACGTTTGAGGAATTACTCACAAAGTGGCAATACTGATCTACACATATACTTACGAATACATACGCCACAATAAAATGTTTAAACCCCTTTGNTTTCCACAAAAATTCCTCAAAATAAAAATGCTCAAAAAATACTCAAGCGCATCCGAAATTCCTCACGTTTGAGGAATTACTCACAAAGTGGCAATACTGATCTACACATATACTTACGAATACATACGCCACAATAAAATGTTGAAACCCCTTTTTTGAGGACACCAATATATTCAATTTAATTTATTTCTCAGATTATTGTACAACTATGACACTGTGATCTTTTATATGCACATCAGCTAACATTTAAAATCTTGTCACAAGCATATTTTTTTATTCCTTACAAGTATTCTTGAAGTAACGTAAACCAACCACGCTGTGTAGGTGTTCTGACCTATTATATCCGAACCACTTTTTGCCAAGTTTTAACGTATTATTTTTGTTGTTATTTAATTCTCGTTATTTTTTTCTTTAACAAAACCCGTGTAAATCCAAGTTGCCAACTTTGTGCAATGTTAAAAAATTCAACAAACTTTCGTACAAATTTCGAGCTTTTTTAAAAACTCTAAAAATCAACCGTAATTTTTAGCCATTTGAAACTTGTACTTTATTTTACTAGAATTATATGGGGTACGAAACTGCATACTCAGAATCTAATTAAAAACTCGAAATTTTAACGAAAATTCTTTTTTTTTTTTTTAAGAAAAATATTTGGGTATTCACACAATTGGGATATGATTTTCACCAAATTTCGGCAAATTTCCAATCGTGTGACACAGCCTTTAAACTTGTATTTATACGGATGTTGGTAAAGAATGAACTATAAAAAACTAACCAAAATTTAATAAAAACAAAAATAATACTTTAAAACTTGTCAAAATTCGGTGCAGCTATAATTTTTTCGACTACTGTAAATAAGTTGGCTATGATTACTCGGCCGTACTATCATAGTAGCACAAAGCCACTAATATTTGACTTACAAACAAAATACGGGCAAGAATTTCAAAATTTCAACTCTGCTTGTGTGAAATATTTTATTTTTAGCAGCATTTTTCTTTTAATCAATCTATGTTGAAATAAAAGTGAAAATAAAAAAAATTCCTGGCTACAGCCCTGACCGTACCTATGGCGAAAAGTGGTAGCCATTGGAAAAGGGGGTGTGGCCATTCCCGTACAAACTGAACTTCCCACATTGCTTATCACGGGAACCACTTATGCTAATGTCCTGGTAATTCGACACAGCTATGTACACACATATGTTATCAAAGGGGGCTGTGGATTTGATACCGCTGCATCTACACCATTTCCAGTTGTAAATGCGAAAGCGTCAATTGTAAATG
>NW_016159170.1:0-36303 GCF_001687245.7 Rhagoletis zephyria
TACTTAGGTACGTCTCAGCGGATTTTACTCTTTCGGTCAACCAGTAGTTTTTATTCTGTGTGTACATCCTCAGGTAGAAGTCAGCTGCTCCTCACCTCTTCTTGATTAATTGTTGCATCGATTCGCAGGTAGGTAAAAATCTGTTATTTTCTGTAGTTTACACCTGCCTTTCATTGTTTATGCTAGTCGCAGGGTTTCTGTCCTGTTTTGCGTATATGATATTAATACAGCATTTAGAATGAAGGACAACGTGGGGAGGATACTACGAAATAGCGCAAACGAGGAAGACCCACTAGACAACATAGTTATATAGAACAAACAGGACGCAAGATAAAAACAAAATATCGTGAACATATAAAGGACTACAACAAAAAAATGCTAAAACCATCACCCACACCGGAATCGAACTTCGGAAACCATATGACAGAAAACCAGTGTACGCGAAAGAAAATAGAAAATACATCTAAGTTCTCTATATAGATATAGCACAAAGGACAACGCCTAAACGTATTAGAGAATATGGAGATATACAAACAAAAGACGTTCGTCGGAAAAATAACAAATGATAAATACCGCATCTGATTTATTATTCGAACCACTCAGGCTACTATACACAAAACAGGACAGAAATAGGGGAAGCTCGAGGGGATATATCCCCCTTTTTTATTTTAAACGAATGACAAAATACTTTTTAAAAATATTGGAGTTTATCGGCCGTTGTAGAGAGTATGCTATGTCTGGGACAACAATGTGTTAGGTCTATCGTAGGAACCTACCGCAATCTAATGCAGTTCAAGCTCCACGGAGCAATTAAATCTCAACGTATCAATTCAATTAGCATCACGGTACCAGTTGGCAGTGCGGAATTGACATACTAGCCCCATTGGTATGGTTCGAGGCCTATCTAAACCTCTGCCGTGCTATGGGTCCGGCACCCGTTTGCAATGCAACTCCACATCGAGCCAACAAGTCGACTCTACCCGAATTTAGGTATAAACCGCAGCCATCACGATACTCCCCGGTGGGCCGTACCCAAGAACAGGCCAGAGTAAACTCTGGGACCACCTGTTCCCCGTGGTACCAGAATTAAGTCTCCGGTCAGACCTCATGGCCCAAGCCACTACCAGTTCAGTTACCATACTACTCTGGACTGGTGGCCATCACCGCCACCTTCCTACTCATCTCGTCTTCGCCTTCCGAAAACTTCTCGCGAGAAAACCACCAAGTTCGTCACCGTCAAATGTGTGGAGAGGGTACTACCGAGGTCGTACCGTCCATTTTACCCCCATGCTGTCATCAATATTCCTCACGTCCGAATATCTTGGGCATTCACAAAGCACGCGCTCGACATCCTCAAGCTCCGCTCCACTCTCACACCCCTCAGAGTCATGGAGGTTTCTCTTACGCAAATAAGCATTAAGAGGACCGTGCCCCGTTACTAGAAAATTTACTCAGGCAATGCCAAAAGTCCGATTTTCTCCCATAAACCCTACACTCGGAATGAACCGGTATGTGACCCGACCGTTGAAACTACTGTCCCAACGCTCCTGCCCCATACCACGGATTCTATCATCCAGCAATCATTTACATTCAAGATATCCCCACACCAAGTCATCGTTCGAAATCCACCCCATCAAGTTCGGCGGTCCGATTCCTCTATGTCTGGGTATCGGATTTAAGAAACATCGACATTTTCGCAATCTGAAATTGTTGAGATGAAATTGTACTCCTTTCCCTCTGCTGTCCATAAAACGTCGAATTAAGATTGTCTGCAAATACTACTGTTTTATAATGGTTTACTTGCACAAAATTGAAGAACAGAAATTCAAAAGTGTATCGACTCGAATTTGTTTTCAAATCGTTTTTTTATTTCTCACATCGGTTAGAAAAAAGGTATAAACACATCATTAATTTGACGCGAAGTGAGAAATGGCCGGTTTTCTTTATACAGCCCGTTTTAAATTCGAATCATTATTACAACAAATTTAAATTCTTGTTCGCTTCCATTTCGGTCCACCGCGCAAGTTGATTATTAAAGAAATAACGAATAAAAATAACAAGTTTAGTTTACTTTTGAATACGGTTTCAGTGAGTGCGCTAAAATGACACCGGTATAAACGCTTGAAAGAAATATGTGTTGAATCAAATCGGTTTTTTGATAATGCGATTTTTTCGCAGGTATAAGCAAGGTATATAAAGCTATTTCTTCGAAATTTTTTGAATGTAATTTTTTAAACGCAGATAGTTTTCCGATCAAATCTTGATCGCTACCCCTCCAAAATTCAAGCTCCTTTCTTAATATTTATAAAAATATGTGAACAAGTTAAAGTTCGTAGGTCATTATAGGTTGAGAAAGGCACTTCAGAGAAAAAAGTTTGTAACAAAAGTTACGTACTTTTATCCTTAGAATCCGAATTTGTAGTAAAAATATGTATAATATGAAAAATTTACTTACGGTAAGTTTAACCAACAACGAAACCGGAAGTCGGTCACACCACCAAAAGATACGAGCATCCCCGATTTAGTCGGTCAAATTTTGGCGGTTTGCAATAAATTAACATTTCAAGAGATTTTAGAGGGGGTGGACGGGTGGTCTAGGACACCCTGTATATGTCATCCATATACATACATATATCCAACAAAGGCTGACGCATTGTTTTACGATCTCTTTTTTTTTTTGCATACCATTGCATAAAACTGTAAGCCAAAGTCGAATGACGATACGACTCGTTGGTCGGTCAGCCGTTCGGTTGGTTGGCTGATTGGTGCCTTCTGTGTCGCGTCGTTTTCAACGTTGCATATGCCGCGGCAATGCAATAATTGCGAATAACTACATATGTATGTATATGCAATCAGATGTTTGTATAAAAGTGTGTGAGTAAATTTGTAAACTGATACATATTTATTTATGTACATACATATTGTTCAGAGCCCACCAGTTGCCTCGCGCCAATAATTCTCTATTGTATGGCGGCAGTTAGTAGTTTTTTTTTTAACAAACCAAACAGGTTAAGGTATGTGTCCATTGCAGCATTAACAACAATAACAGTAACACCAAAATTGCACATGAAGAATTGCAAACATATACATATACATACTTGTACATATGTAAATACATTCATATGTACATATAACATGAATAGCAACTGCCACTGCAACAGCAGTTGCATTCTTTTATGGCAATTGTATGGCGGTTGTTGAAGGATTTAAGCCACTGCCGAGCTACAAATATTGGTTGCTTGCGCTCAAATTACATTTTTTATGTATGTAAATACATTCATACATATGTATGTATGTATGTAAGTACAATGAAATGTGTAGCTATGTTTGAATATAAGTTAAGTACATATTGCAATACAGAATATTATAATAGCGAAAAACTGACTGCCAGCAGCAGCGGTTAAATTTAATTAATGAAAAATCAAGAATTTAAATAAACAAATGAAAAACCAATGGTGAAACGTAATCTAGTAGTATGGAGTGGATTGAATTGGCCAACTTTGATTGAAAATATGGCAGGAGCTTAGATGAAAAGTTTAGATTATCCATAGACAGGCAAAATACGTTCACTGTTTCGTTCAATATAATTTTTGAGTTGGTTAATAAGCTAGAAAGGTATTAACATATAATAAGCATTTTAATTATGTCGTTTTTGAATGTAACTGAAGAATTATGCATTTATTTTTTTCATCTTCTCTCCGGCAATTGTGGCTATTACCATTGCAGTGAAGCAGAACAGATTAGGCACTAGTAACTTTTATATCGATCGACAATGAAAGACTCAAAGTTGCCTAGTCAACCTATGTACATATATACTAATATGCCATTCAGGAGTAGCCCGTTGCCATCCCTTGTTAAAGCTACGTCCGAAAATGGCGCTAAAAACCCTCAGGGTGTATTTGTGCCTTAAAAAACTTCTCATAAAAACCCATTTGATATTCGGATTTGACGTATCATTGGAGATGCCCGATTTGAGAAGAATATCTAAACCAGGACTTTCGTAAGTCAACCGCCAATTTTCCAAAGCATCTGAAACCTTGGTATTACAATGGGTTAGGTGAATTTAATTACGACACGCGCCCTGGGTTTAGTAACCAACCGATACCAGCCTAGTTATTTTAAGTTTTCCCTAAGTTTAGAAGATCAAATCATTAAGAATTTCAGCGATATAAACAATAAAAATCTTCATCTCAACCGCCGAAACGATTTTGAACGAGCCCAATGAGAGAAGCCAGTCGTTTATCATCTGTGCCGACTGATGGCAATTGGAAACGTCAAGGGAAATCAAGTTCTCCACTTGGACGTTCCATGGTAGCGGGTTCAGAGTTGGATACCTTCAAGCCTGGAATGTCTGTTTCCGTTCGAATAACGTGACGAAGCCAGCGGAGCCCCTCTATTTCAATTCGCTGTCTGTGTCGTTTTAAAGCTCATACTTTGTTTCATAGTCTGTGGCATTCGCCGTCGCCAACGTATAAAAGACCGCATATCTTCAGTAGAATCTTTATCTTTCAATATTCCAAGGGCTGCCTCATCAGATTTTGTAACTCTCGATGTTTCTATGCCATATATCGTATTCGACTATAGTCTGCATAAAAGTTGGTGCATTCGCTTTATCAACTCCGCGCCGCTGTACTTAAATAGATCTTTGGTTAGACCCTCATCTCCAGAAATAGGTTTTCATACCTCGTCATAGTAGATGGATGTTACATGGACTCCTTCTCTTTTCCCGATTTTGTTTGCTTTTGCTATTATTTGCTTTGATCTTAGAAACGTCCGAAAATCGGCGAACTTTCTGAGAGAAATTTCGGGCATTTTTCGTATCCACCAGTATTTTAAACTGAAGGCAGCTCTCTCTTTCTTTTTTGCTTCCCTCTTCAGCGCCTTATATCGATGCGACTTAGTACGCTTTGAATACTACTGGTGTCATTTTGTTCCGGAAAAAGCTTTAGACCATGTTAGTAGGCACGTCTGAGGTCGAGCCAACCACTTAGTTGGCTATTTCGAGAAGTTTTGAAACTTAAACCTTCTGCCACTCTCAGACAACTGTGCGCCGCGATGAAAGTTGCTAGTTGAAATAAAGGCATGTGAGAAAAATATATACAAATGCATGTATATGATCCCGAAGCAAACATTTTATTGCGCCACCGTTTAGTACTGATTTTTATTAACTGATTTTTTTTTCAATACTTCTACTGATTTATAAATTAAATACGCTTGGCAAGTTGAGTACTTAAAGAAACCATACAACATTAAAAATCAATTTATATTCAGTTAAGAACCACAATTAATAAAGCATATCCTTATCTGATCTTTCGTCGATTTTTGCACCGATTTTCCACACATCTCTCTCTTCCCTGTACGTATTTAATTAAAAACTAATAGATCATATCATTTTCTCTGATCGATAAACTTAAATACTATGTATCAATACACATATCAAATGAATTAACACCAATTTGCAAATGCTTAAAATGCACTCATTATCCTCAAATGGCTTGCATGCAAATTGAAATTGTGGCTGCCATAACAAAAGCGACTAAAAATTTACTTGTAAGTGAGAGCAATAAACTTAAACCCATTACAATGGCAATTTCAGTACACAAATCGACAGCAGCAAGAGCGTCATGGAACTTATCAGCAAATAGTATTATTATTACCTACATATATGCACTAAGCATATGCAAACGATTGCAAGTGTGCGCTCTTTGTAATATGTATACTGATATAGCAACAAAATCAACGACAACTACGACAGCCACATTGGCGAAATAATGTCAATGCCATCCATTAGCCAGCGTAGAATTACAGCGCGCTCAATCACCCAGACAATGTACGAATGGAAGCACATATGTGTAAGCAGCTGACGACAAAGTCACTGATCGGCGCATACCTACAAATATTACATTCATGCATGACTATATATGCAGTGCTCGAACCTAGCAAGCGCATGGGCTACTTTTGTATAGGCGCTTTCTCATCAAGAACCAAAAATATAGCGTTACCTGTACAAAAAAAGACAAATGATTAGTTTTCCCCGTTTTACAGCAATATTCGATTTCCCATATATTTTACGACGGCACGTGTATTGTAACCAAGTGCTGTATGTATACATGCAAGCCAGAATTGAGTACATCGTTTAAGTGCTTGTATATATAGTAGGGTATGTATGTATATCCATTAAAGCGTGCGTTTACGTTATTTTTCGGGCAAGGTCATCAACGAGACACAGTCATTGGCCGCGAGTAACCTCTTCTTCGGTTGCCTATTATACATATGTACATAGCTAATAATAGCTAGGTGGTTTTTTCTTTCATATACATTTTCTCNTACGTTATTTTTCGGGCAAGGTCATCAACGAGACACAGTCATTGGCCGCGAGTAACCTCTTCTTCGGTTGCCTATTATACATACATAGCTAATAATAGCTAGGTGGTTTTTTCTTTCATATACATTTTCTCTTCTTCTCTTTCTTTTGTTTACTTCCTTTAGTTTTTTTCTATATTTAGTGAGGCTCGTTGAACGAGTTAGCGGCCTTTCTACGACATTGTGGCTTTTGGAAATTACTTCTAGCCACTCTGAACAGATGCGGCAACTATTAGAGTTTTTTTTTGTTCGCATTTTATACTTACCTTGACTTTGCGTCTTTCATTGGCGTTTGTTCAAAGTTTTTTTCTTTTTATTTCATTTATTTTTTGTTGTTTTCAAAAGCGGCAACTATTGAAAATAGTGTTTGCTTTCTTTTTGGTTTGCTATTTTGCTTGCCCTTACTTTGCGTTTCGCTTGAGTNCATTGGCGTTTGTTCAAAGTTTTTTTCTCTTTATTTCATTTATTTTTTGTTGTTTTCAAAAGCGGCAACTATTGAAAATNGTTCGCATTTTATACTTACCTTGACTTTGCGTCTTTCATTGGCGTTTGTTCAAAGTTTTTTTCTTTTTATTTCATTTATTTTTTGTTGTTTTCAAAAGCGGCAACTATTGAAAATAGTGTTTGCTTTCTTTTTGGTTTGCTATTTTGCTTGCCCTTACTTTGCGTTTCGCTTGAGTTTGTTCAAAGATTTTTTCTTTTTCCTTAAGTTTTTTAGATCAGTCATCAAATAGTTACCCAGTAATATTCTTCTTCTTCTTCCTTTTCTGGTTATCTTCCTCTATGACTTTGTATCTACACCTGAAACAAGATTACACTTAAATCTAGCCTATCATTAGCACCATCGTGTTAAAAATCTTCTTTATCTTGTTTCCGTATAAACATACTTTCTTCATCTTACATATTTTTCTTGCGTTCTTCCTTTACCTTCAAATTCGGTCTTACTTGCTTTTGTCCGGGCATATCCCGTTCTTTATTAAGGTGCTGCTGCGTTGCTACATTTCTCTCGTACCGGTTTCTTTTTCTGCACAAATTCCGTTCTTTTACTCATCTTGGGATATGCAAGTTTTTTTGTCTGATATTTGTTGTTGTGTCGTTGCTTCTTAGTGAAGCTGCGTTCATTTCATTTGTAGCGTATTCTTAGCTTATATTGTGAACTAAATGCTTGATTTTCTTTTTCTTTCTCTTACTTGCTGCTTTGGGTTCAAACTTTCTTTTTACCTGAAAGAAGTTTTAAGCTAAATACAAAGCGCATATAACGGGTTATTTCAATATATTTGCTCCTACGCTTGTGAGAAACACTTTGATCATTTATTCGATCAGAAATCTTAAAAAAATTCGTAGTGACGGAACTACCGTCTTAGCAAAAAAAATGCAAAAGTCATCGATCAAAACCAAAAATTAATCAATTAATAGTTTCATGTATGAACAAATACGCTGTGAAGAGCGTGAAGAAGAAAAGTAATTAGGTTTTCTTCAAATCTAATTCTGAGAAGGTAGACGATGAATATAATCTTTGTAAATATCGAGGCCGTAGGCGCCAGAAAACCACGACTTTTCCCGATATTTCGACCTCAGCACCATCTAGCGAGCAATTTTCTAGTTTACATATGTATGTAGATAAAATATGTATCTAATGTACGAGCTTCTAGTGCAAGTTTTACTTAATAAAGTTCAATAAGTTATAGAGAAAGTACTAAGCACAAAATTGTTAAATTTGAGCTTGTTAGCGGGGGTGAAACTAATTTCAGCTAATTTAGACGACAACCAGTCAGAGCGTAAAGCTTAGTTCATATTTATAATTCCTATCGAGCTTCTGGCTCTGAAGCTGAATCTTTTCCGTGGCGGAAGGTATTTGGCTCTCGTCCCTTCATCGAGCAAGCCCAAAATCGTGACAGCCAATACGTCGTAAAACTTTTGTGGGTCTGGCACCCACGCACATAGATGCCAAGGGTGTCGAGAAAGCTGACAACCAGCTGGGTCGGTTAAGAGATTTATTGGTCCTCTGGTTTGTAAGATGGAGCTTTTCAAAAGGAAGTAATCGGTCATATTTTGTCAGAGAAACACAACGGCTAATGGTATAGTCTCAACATCTCAGAAATGTTCCTCTACGCCATACATACACCAAGCATGACTTGACTTCGTGATCCGTGGACTATTGTTAGGCGCCAACCGCGATATCCATTCCTATAAATCACTATCCTAACGAATATAGTGTAAGAGGGTTGACTTTTTGTAAAATGTGCCTGAAAGACGGCGATCATTGCGTTACATTACGTATGCGAATTTCCAGGTTAACAAAAAAACTAGTGTCTACTTTTAATAAGACCCACCTCCTAACATGTACTTCGACACACTGAGTCCGAAACTGAGGTCGTATACAAAAATTCGCAATTTACTCGAAATTTTGGAGATGTATGAGTCCAACGGACCTCAGATTTAGATTCAGCGGGTCGAAATACATGTCGGTAGGTGAATCGGCTGAATTTCAAATGCACCGGCACACACAAATAAAATTAGTATGTTCTTTTAACCAGACCCACCTCCCAACATGTACTTTAACACACTGAATCCGAATCTGAAGTCCGTTTCACTCGTACACCCTCAAAATTTCAAGTAAATTGCGAAAATTACGGATTTTTTCCCCATTTTTTCAAAATTTTCGCCAATAAACTATAAATAAAATGTACTTCGGCAGAAGTATCCGCATGGATAACGTCCTCACAGAGCTTAGTCTAACGAACTTTTCACGATTCACTAAATCCTGCTCCGCCTAGTTGAGCATCGATGTAACAAAGATGAAAGGTTGGCCAAATGCATAGTTATATTTATTGTTTCTAACGAATAGAAAATCAAATCCTCGATAAAACGAAAACATTTAAAAATTTTGTAAAAATGCGTTCCAAGCATGGTTTCGTCTTTTTTATAACGGTATTCTAACCGGGAACAATAGACCTAAGGCCGCAGTGCATATCCTCTAGCAAATCTATTCTAACCGAGGCTTTTGAGCCGACACTTCGTTAAATAGAGGCTTTTCCTAACGAGACTGTAATGTCAATATATGCAGAATTCGCTATGTAGAAGCTTTTGAGCCACACCACATTATAATGAGGTTTTTCCCAACGAGAATTTAGCGGTCAATATATTTTGAAGATTTTCATGCTAAGCAAAAATTTTGTTATGAGTTTTATCGAGGTGCGTTATATAGAGGTTTCACTGAATGAGCTTTGCACCGCGACCTCAGTTTCTATTGTACGCTTGGCACTTCACAAGACTTCTGTTAAACCAAAAGTCCCAAAAAGTTCTGTACAGCTTTAGGAGTAAATATCCTCGAAAGGCGACCACATTAGGCCTAATTTCTCTCGCGTCTGCCCTAATTATAAGTTATATATTTGGCCAAATTACAGAAGTAGCAGAGATCGTTGGACCAAATACCAAGTTTATAAAAGTAGTGATGCAGCCTTTGCAAACCTTAAATCAAGAAGTTGAACCATGTTGATGGACCAACGAAAATTCTGAACTGTTTACCTGACAACAGGGTGGCACCACTTTGCCTAAGTGCAGCGGGCAAGCGTCTAAGAGCCTGATTATGGCAACTTAACTTAACTTAAGGGAACGTAGAACTTAGAGAATCAAAACGAAACAGATTTCGACGGTGCATTAAGTTACGTTAAGTTGCCATAATCTGGTCTGATAAGTCCTAGCGATAGTAAGTCGCCTAAACAATGCTCAAACGCTTCAAAAAAAAGTATAACAATAGGAACTAGTTGACATTATTAGAAAGACAGATCTTAATTAAAATCTTCCAAGCAAGTAGTGCTTTAATCTCTTGAGCCGTTTGGGAATTGCATACCAGACGAATTAGATATGTAATTGGGTTAAAATTGAATTTGACAGCTCAAAATGTTCATTCTCCAGAATCAGCAAACAAACTTAATTAGCAAAATAAAAATGCAATGGAAGAAAAACATATGCTAATTAAATTACATTCAAGAGTCTGCAGATAAATTGTATACGTCTCGGAAGAGCAGTAAAATTCACTGTTCATTAACATCTGTTGTAATTATTTTAGCTGTGTACAAAAGCGCTTTTATATTTAATAAAAACAAATACAGTTTTTCGTTTAATCATGCGTTTGGCACTCAAAGGCGCAGATGAATATAGACGAACACAAAAGTATTATTTTAGTTATAAAATAGGAAGTAAAAAAATTATAAATATTCATGGTGCGTTTTATCAGTTTCTTAAGCAAGTAAAAAACTATCTGAAATTATGTCATAGTAAAATAGTTGAAGAAACTCTTAGCGCTATGTAGATACACAAAATTTGCACTCACTCAATAAAAAAGTGAAGGCTTTGTCCTGCCATTAACCTTGAGTTGTCTGCCCATTAATAAAGCCATATTAATTTACTTTGTCTTTAGGACAATAAACCACAAAGCATATTCGATAAAAAAAAGCATTATACAAAATTTATGAATGAGCTGCACGTGCTTAACCGCTAATGACCTTGAAAGGAATAGCTTACAGGCCAATGACTAATGATTCCAAAAATATCATAAAGATAAAATACACACTGATAAATGTTGTGTTGTTCATAAATGCATTTGCGTCTTTAGTCATTTGGCAAATATTTATGAAGTATATTTACATTTGGGCATTGTTGGTACGAAAAATTTTGCCACATATCATTATTTTTGTTTATTAAAATAAAAGCCACAGCTGTTATTGATTTCAAAAAAAAAATTGCAAAAAAAAATATTTAACCAGAAAAACGCTTCCTGGAAACATACGATTGAATTGCTTTTACATACAAGCTTTTATTTAACTTGCCTTGTCTGTATGTTTGCTTGGGTCAAATCTAGCAATCAATTTTTAACCAACTTCCCGACGAGCTAGAGACTTGAAATTTGAACCCCCGTATTTATAGACCCATTTGGTTCATATTTTGAATGTATATTACATATTTATTTGGTGGCGCAGATGCCAATACATTTCGAAAATCTGCATCTATGGTCTGACTTAAGTTTATATTTATAATATACAGGGTGTTTGGCTGACGTTTGAACATACGTAAATGGTGAATAATTGGGCCGTCTGCTATGTGTTGAGCCCCTAAAATTTGACTTAGGACCCCATCATTTAGGCGGACATGTTGTTGGTTTATGGAAGAGCTAGTACCAATGCGCATGAAGCCCGAAGAATTTACCAAGAGCGTTATCCTAACCGTCAGTTATTCCATCAAACCTTTGGGATTACTAGCTGTGTTTTCAGAAAAGCGGCAATTTTATTTTCCAAGAACCGATAGTGAATGTACGAAAATTTGAGGTTGCGATTGATGAACAAATACTCGCCCCGCTCAAACTGGATCGTACCAAAAGCGTTAGAGTGGTAGCTGCAGTACTTGGCATAACCATTTGGAAAGTGTGGTCTGTTCTCCGGCCTAATGGACTGCATTATTTCCACTACACTCCTGTACAAGATATGATTTTACAGTACAGGAAGGCTAACCTAGGCTCTTTTAGGCATATTACCTACGAGTAATAACTACCTTTGAAATCAATTTTTAAACATACTTTGTTTGTTGCAGACCTTGAAGAAAATGATTTTGGAAGACGTATCCAATTTTTCCGTTGGTTACTTCATAGTTTGCTTCATACTGTTTCCGGAGTTGTCTCAACGGCAGAAGCCAAGGCATTACAAGCTGTCGTGACTCGGTATGGCTTTCAGCATACAGATGTGATACAAGAGTTACCATTGGTCACTGCGCCTACCCACATTTTTGAACGTAAATAATTTAATGTGTCACCAGAATAGGTTCAGTGTAAAAAACTTTTTAGTTCGATTCGCGTTTTGTAGTTCGCGTTATCAATTTATACGTTTTCTTATTTTATCCGGTTCTTTAATTAATTTAGCGGAGAAATGGCTCAAGGAAAAGCACTTAATCCCGTAGGGAAACCCGAAATCGAGTTATTAGATAAACAAGGCATTAGTACTCGAAAAATTGCCAGACAAATAAAAAAATGCAAAAACATAATATGCAATTTTTAAAAAAAATAAGGAACAGTATGGAAACAATATTAAACGATGTAGGGTCTTATCAGCTATGGATATTAGGTCAATCCTGAAATTAGCCTCAAACTCTTCTACTTCAGTGCAGAAAAATTTAAATGCTTCTTAAGCAGTAATTAATTGCAATGAACCTATTCTAATGAATGAACGATTCAATTTTATTTTTCTCTCAAGTTTTTTGAAAAAATTTAAAAAAAATTACATTACATGTTGTATTGAGAATTGAATTAGCATTTGCAAAAATTGCCTTAAAAATGTTATATTAGCAGCAATGTGCAATTTTAAGTTGAAAATCATGCTGAACCTATTCTGCTGAGTGGCAGTGGCGACAGGATAATATTCACAATTTTCTTCATGAAAAATTTATTGTATTAATTATTTATGAAATAAATCAAGATTTCAGACTTTATATAAAACTTACACAAATATAAAAAATTTTAAATTTTTGTTTCAGAATTTCCACTATTTTTTTCGAACACTTTTTTCCATATAAGCGAAATAAAATTCGGGAGACCGTTAGCCACAAAATTTCAAAAAATGAACGCCAGTTTTTGTAAATTGCACTTGTTATCTGAAAAACAAAACGCAAAAGCAGTCTGCAACAAAAAATTTTCGAAAGCAACGCGGTTGAAAGTTTAGTGGACTACAAAACTGCATACTCGAAGATTTCCTAGAAATTCTGAGAAACTTTGATTTATATTTTCATAAATAATTAATGCAAAAAAAATATTCACATCAATAATAGTGAATATTATATTAAAACATCGTGTACACTTTTATTTGTCGCCTAGTGTATGTACTCATGTCACCTTGATAAGAGATTAAGTTAGAAATATGATATCAATATGATAAGAGAAACGCCTTTTACATGACCTTTAGACTCAAATGCGTAATTTAAGCCGTACCCAACCGGTGATTAAGAGTAAGTACACAAAAGTCTATTACAACAAAAAGGGCTGGGCAACATACATAAATATTTACTTAATTTTTTTCAATTTCGTGTTAAAGAGTTTATCAGCAACACAGTTACACACAGCTCACCTGTCTCAATGATTATTTGTTCTATTTATTTCTTCAAATTCATGCACAACTACATTCCAACTATACTACATTTGCTCGTGAATCATCCGAATTTGTTGTCTCGTTTATGGCCTCTAGAATGTATAGAAATTGGCAAATCTCTAATTGTTGGCTGTACTTTAGCGCCATTATTATTCATTGTTTACACATACACATACGTATAGAGATATACATGTAGATATACATATATACAGTCATGTGAAAAATAATAGAGACAAGACATTTTGACCGTTTTTGGCTATTTTTCTTGTGTTTTTTTTTTTTAATATGCAGCTTATTATCTTACGAAAACCATATAAATTCAACTTTCAAACTTTGTAGAAAAATTAAATTTTACAACAAACTTTTTATTAAAAATGGTTATAGCCCATTAAATTCAACCCCAGGTGCCTAAGAAATCGCGTTAATTTCTTATAATATTTTTGCTGGCGGTGTCGCATATTTTCTTCTGTGCAAAGTATGTTCCATAATTTTTTTTTTTTTTTGTAAGGAAGAAAATAATACCATCTGCAAAAAAATGATCAAGATATAAAACTGCATACTTAAGATTTTTTTTAGATATTTTAAATAAAAAAATTTTTTGTAAAATTTTGTTGAATATTTCTAATTATTCTACATAGTTTAAAATTTGGACTTATATGGTTTTTGTTAGATTAAAAAAATAAACATTAAACAAATAAAGGAAAAATTGCCAAAACTAGTCAAAATGTCGAGTCCCTATTATTTTTCACATGACTGTGTGTACATCTGCACGTACATATGTACATGTGATCAAGCATATGCTCCCATGCGACGCCCACCACCAAGGTCGTTTCGTCGGCTAAAATACTCGTGCACGCGGCACACACACACACTCGCCGGCAAATTAGCGTCAGACGCTACATTTTGTTTACAAAGTTGTAGCACACGAACACACAAATTCACACTCAGGTGTTGCTGCCGATTTCATTTATGTGTTTTTAAACGATTTTTGTTTAGTTTTTCTATTTTCTTAAAACGAAAAATATTGCATAATTTCCATTTAAGCCACAGCATCACGCGCGCTACATGAAACGCATACTAAACGGAAATTTTTAATAGCCACCTCACAACGCACGCTGCATTTTGTTTCATTTCAGGAATTTTTTTTTTTCTTTACATCATTTGCCCAAATATTACCGGTTTTAATGACCCGCCGGTTTACTCGTTGCGATTTGTTGATATTTGCAACGATTAAAGTGAATTTTAAATTGTGTCATAATTTATAAATATATACAAACATATGTACGTCCGTTCATACATACATAAATAAATAGTTGTGGGACGATTTTAAAGAGCTGTTGGAAATATTTTCGTCGCCTGCATCAAGGAACAAAGTAGTACCGTCAAATTACTAAAAACTGGCAGTTTTGAAACCTGATTTGTGGTATGCTGGGTGTTGTGGAATCGCCGCCATCTTGAAAAAAAGAGTCACCATTTTCTTAGCTCAACTAAACTATGTCCAAACTTTAGTATCTATGCGGAGTGCTGTACACGTTCTTCTTCACATTTTCAGCTGCAAAAATAGTCCGGCACGCTCTCTCCAATTAGACAGTGACCTGTGAGAAAGGAAACATACGCCGTTTTTGTCGTGGATTCTTCAGCGTTCATCATACCTTTCCTTTCGGATTCGTCAATTACTCACAATAACTCGGTACCCATCCCCTCGTACGAATTGGATTCAATAATGCTCGGCATTTTCGTCTAAGAGGTTTGCGGTTGACTGTCAGAGAAGATAAAAACTTGTATTTTCTCCTGCATAGTGGCCTCCTGGAAAGCCAGCACCTCCGACCGTTATACACTACAGTGATCAGGAATCCGAGGTGAAATTTTCATTTCATTTATCCCAACTCTGGGGAGAAGACTACTCCTCCGATCTTCCCGTCGAGTTTGGAACCATCAGTATACATAACTGTTTATAGCATTGCGTACGTTTGAAATGAAACCGTATACCTTTGCTGTCGGTTTTGAATGGTATTTTTGAAATTTTTGGTGAAAAATCTACGGTACACAGTAATGAGTAATTATAGATATGGGTATGGGTGCAATCTAGTGTTGTGCGGAATTGTCGGTACCCAATACCTTAAAAAGATTTCGGTACCCGATACCGATTCTTTACATTAAACCTTCGCCATTATAAGCATTTCAAGTTAAGAAAAAAATTTAATTACTAATTTATATGATATCGGCTAAAACACTTGAACTTATCGCAACAGAGAAATATTATTTTATCAGTTTTAACCTTAGTCGATCCAAGGTTCAAGAAAAATGCTTTCACGGATGACGAAGCCTTTCGGGGGGAGATTCTGTAACTAGTTATCGACAAGTTTCGGATCGATATCGCACTTGTTGACGTAAAAATATTTCATATCATACGTCAACAAAACCGATACCGATTCGAAAATCGTCGCTAACTGGTTACAGAATCTGCCTCCAGGCCTACAAAAATGAAATCGTCCGATTCAGCTGGAACAAAAATGCTTCAAACAAGTAAGAGTTTCCCTGCATTATTGCCTCGAACCGACATATATGCATCTTTCATTTGAATCAGTATTAGAAGCTCTATTGGCTACTACATTCGGGTTTTGATATGCGTTTCTCCCCTGAACGGGTTTTTCCATAGTTTTGGCCTATGTGCGCTTTTATTCGAAACCTAAATGTTTCGGTACCGAGTATCGAGAGTATTGGATACTTTTTCAATCGGTACCGAATATCGATCAATACTTAAAAGTATTGACTCAGCACATCACTAGTTCCATCGTTCCTAGTAGAGATGGGCGCAGTACTAAATATTAAATACCGATCTATCCCATTACGACATTAAATTTTTAGGTCCCGAACCCGCCCATACCGACGTTTTTCCGACTGGATCCAGTGGGTCCTGAAATCCATCACTAAACAAAATTACATGGCTTTGAAATTAATTTCAAATAATATACTTGAATATACATACAGATTTTCCAAGAAATATTCTACTTTCGACATACTGAAAGATTTGACATCTTCTGGTTATTCTGGTAAGGAAGGTTTTCTGAATTTTTGAAAGTCCTGGATTTTATCGCAAGTGTCGAGAAATGATTTTTTCCACGTCCCGCCCAAAAAATTTAAAGGCCTTCCCAATACCGCCCANGGAGCAATGATTTTTTCCACGTCCCGCCCACAAAAATTTAAAGGCCTTCCCAATACCGCCCATCCCCGCCATTTTAAAATTAGTGCCGTGGGTTCCGATATTCCACGCCGATCTCTTGTCCCTAGGATTTTCGAGTGCCCAGACGTACCATGAATCCAAGTGCCATCCTCTCAGTCCAGGTCGAGCGGTTTACCTGAGATCGCATGCAGTTTCAGGAAATGTCCCCTGCACGATGAAAGCAGCTTCATCGGCATAGGCAATAACCTCATATCCATCTACCACCATGATTCACCGTCATTACTCAGCGACGTGCCTTTCGACAGACCTGCGAATCGTCTGTGTCCCCGTCAGTCCGACAAAAGTCCATACGAGAGGAGATTGTTGAAAGGCCTTGTTATTGTTGAGGAATGCCACTAAGAGATCTGTCTCCGTAAAGCTGATTTTGCTGAAGGCAAGCTGCGCTGACTTAATAAATGGTCTGAAATATGTCTCCAGAAGCCGTTCAAAGGCCTTAATTAGAAAAAGGTAGGCTTATAAGCTTAAAACCGCTAGGTGTAGCATGAGGCTCTGCCGGTTTTCGGTATGAACACTTCTTTGACTTTTGCCCAGATCACGGAAATGCATTTGATACTTAACCAGCTAGATCAAAATTAAATGGGTTTTAACCAAGGTTTCTAGTATATTATTGATTATCCAGATATATTGCATCTGATCGTGGCGACTTATAGGGCTCAAAAGTAGATATATCTTCATGTCCCTTATGATTTCACTAATAAGCTGCAGTTCAGCTTCTACAGGTTCTGGAATTTTTACCGAATCAATTGTGCACTCTGAGAGTTGGTGGAGTTTAGTATGTAGTGCTAATTTGACACCATGCACGACAGAATTGAGATATTGAAAAGGTTACAACGGAATTAATTGTAGCTTTTTTGTTGTAAATTTGTTGTGGAAAGAAAAAATTTGTAGCTCTCGTTTTTTAAGAAAAAATGGTATGTAGTGCTAACTTGACACCATACACCTAGTCGATAGAATGGAGATATTGAAAAGGTCCTCTGACCCTTCCTATGGATCCTGGTTTTAATAGACCTTTTGCGGGAACTGAAGAAAATAGATCGTCGGGTGGTTGGTAAATAGGTAACTAGATGGGCGGCTAATAGTGGCCCAGCAAGGCGGAACTGGTCTTGTTCACTTGAAAGTATAACATCCTCGATTTGGCTCTGCCCTCGATCGAAGGGGCCAAGTACTTAGGCCTGATACTGAACAAGAAGCTTTCGTGAAAGCCAAACATTGAGGAAAGGGCAATCGGTTACCTTATACAGCTGCTGCTGAGCTGTTCATATGAGTAGTAGTGGTATTGTGCCGATTGGTGCTATGAAACCATAGTCAAGCTTTTTGTGTTTTGCGACGGAGGAATTTATCAGTACTAGTGATGCACTGCATTTCCTCTCAACCGATCGAAGCAGGCTTAGCAGGCTCTTACACTGCATGGCTGACGACCAGGCAAGGAAAGGCACNTATTTTCTTAGCAGGCTCTTACACTGCATGGCTGACGACCAGGCAAGGAAAGGCACACTTGACACGTTATCACTGGATAGGGAGCAGCTGGGTCATCTCTGTCTCTCAGGAATGAAATTCCTGTAGCTCACTATTAGAGGATTGGGCCACATGTCAGCTCAGTGGGCGTTGGGTAAGAACTAGGAAATGCGCAATTGCAAGACCAGAGGGATGGTCTGGTGTGGATCGCAGGCGCAGACAGGTTCATACGACGAGGCGGTCGCCGTTTTTGCTAGACAATCCGCTTGCTCGTTACCCTCAGCCCCTATGTTTTCTGGTACCCAAATTAGCTGGATGGTGATGTGCTCGGCCAAGACGTTAAGCCTGTCGATGCATTCAAGTACCAATAAAGTATTGACCACAAATTAAGACGGGGTCTTCAGTGCCGCCTAACACAAACTTTGCCTTGGTTATTTCAATGTCATGGTGGGCAAAGGATCGATTTTGGTCGCAGCCACGCAAAATAAAGCAGCGGTCAAATGAACACTACATTGTGGGACAGTGTGGTTGAATCGTTTTTGGATTATTGACAAATAGCCGACACTTTTGAAGATATTGTAGGAGGAACAAAGATTGGAGTTTTCGAGAGANCCTTTGCCTTGGTTATTTCAATGTCATGGTGGGCAAGGGATCGATTTTGGTCGCAGCTTTGCAAACTTCCACCTTCATGGCGAAATGCCCCTAACGGTTTGAGGCTGATCGACCTCACCGCGAAACATAGTAGTCGGCAGGTGCCAGCTGCATGGCTGACCTAAACGAACAAAAAACCACACTGTCAATATTTTGGCAGACAAAGGACTCGTTTGCAGTGTTTAGATGGACGTAGGATCTCAGAGCCAAAAATTTATTCGGATTACTATGTATCTCTGTGAAGCAAAAAATAGTATAATTTTCGTTAAAAGGGGAAATTACCAGCCTAAGAAAATTTCCCCGTTTGAACTCTTACCTCAGACTCAGAATCAGCCACGCAAAATAAAGCAGCGGTCAAATGAACACTACATTGTGGGACAGTGTGGTTGAATCGTTTTTGGATTATTGACAAATAGCCGACACTTTTGAAGATATTGTAGGAGGAACAAAGATTGGAGTTTTCGAGAGAAAGATTCTGCGAAAGATTTACGGACCTTTACGCGTTGGCGATGGCGAATACCGCAGACGATTTAGCGATGAGCTGTATGAGCTTTACAACGATATAGACATAGGCGCAGCGAATCAAAATTCAGCAGCTCCGCTGGCTTGGCCATGTCGTTCGAATGGACAGAAACGCTCCCGCTCTGAAAGTATTCAACGCGGGCCACGATGCTGGTAACAGAGGAAGAGGAAGGCCTCCTCTGTGTTGGAAAGACCAATTGGAGAAGGGTTTGGCTTCACTTGGCATTTCCAATTGGCGTCAGTTGGCATAGAAGAGAAATTAAATTACTGGCGTGCTATTTTTCACTCGGCCTAAATGGCTTAGGCGGTTACAGCGCCAATAAAAAAGAAGAGAAGGGGACACCTTTTGAAGAGATAGTAGGAAGTACAAAGATTAACGCTGTATTTTAATCTATTTTTAAACCCGTTGACTCATTCGCTCATAAATATTTCAACTGCTTCNTTAAATGACTGGCGTGCTATTTTTCACTCGGCCAAAATGGCTTAGGCGGTTACAGCGCCAATAAAAAAGAAGAGAAGGGGACGCCTTTTGAAGATATAGTAGGAAGTACAAAGATTAACGCTGTATTTTAATCTATTTTTAAACCCGTTGACTCATTCGCTCATAACTATTTCAACTGCTTCTGAGGTATAAATAGCAGGTAAGCCGCTAATAGGGTGAATGATAGACCTAGCGTTGTATTTTGGTTTTTGTGTACTTTGTTTGTGACTCATCCAAAAAACTGCGAATTTCTGCTNCATTGTAGGAGGAACAAAGATTGGAGTTTTCGAGAGAAAGATTCTGCGAAAGATTTACCGACGTTTACGCGTTGGCGATGGCGAATACCGCAGACGATTTAGCGATGAGCTGTATGAGCTTTACAACGATATAGACATAGTGCAGCGAATTAAAATTCAGCGGCTCCGCTGGCTTGGCCATGTCGTTCGGATGGACAGAAACGCTCCTGCTCTGAAAATATTCAACGCGGNTGGAGAAGGGTTTGGCTTCACTTGGCATTTCCAATTGGCGTCAGTTGGCATAGAAGAGAAATTAAATTACTGGCGTGCTATTTTTCACTCGGCCTAAATGGCTTAGGCGGTTACAGCGCCAATAAAAAAGAAGAGAAGGGGACACCTTTTGAAGAGATAGTAGGAAGTACAAAGATTAACGCTGTATTTTAATCTATTTTTAAACCCGTTGACTCATTCGCTCATAAATATTTCAACTGCTTCTGAGGTATAAATAGCAGGTAAGCCGCTAATAGGGTGAATGATAGACCTAGCGTTGTATTTTGGTTTTTGTGTACTTTGTTTGTGACTCATCCAAAAAACTGCGAATTTCTGCTTACCTACCTGCGAGCACCAAAAAGTGACCAAAGTGATGGAAAGTTAGTAAAGATTACAAAATCTGAAAGGTGTTGTAAAAAATATGTTTTACTTTATCTTAATTTCATCGTCTACAAGTGCATACAAGTACGAGTGCAAGTTGAGCCAAATTCTTGCTCCAATAATTCTGTATTGCAAACAACAACGAAAAAAGTTGCTTCACCCTAAACAACTTGTTGGTGGCGACAAGAACAACCGCACCAACATATGTACGTATGTATAAACGACAACTTCGAGTGTGGCTTTTAAAGTCTGCGCCATAACCAGCTACCAGCAATGCAACAACAAAGACGGAAAACACGGATTTCTGCGCGACAGTTTTTTTTATTATTGTTGGTGGCTAAGACGACTTTTAGTTTGCACTGAGCTTGGTGGCAAAGTACAGCGAACATATGTACATATGTTTGTATGCATTTGTGTGGCTGTGGTGCCGACTGCTTGTTATGATTGTGTTGCAGCAACACGTTCCGCATAGTGGTGTGTTGCTATGTTTTGACGCAGCATGTTTGCAAGCAATTTTAACGACACGACAAACCGCCATCGCGCATACGGAACAGCAAATGTGAATAACAAAAAGATTGGGACGGTGCTGTAAGGGGCTGTGCTGAGTGAAAAAATTGCTAAAATAGAGCGAAATCAGTGCCGCGAAAAAAGGAGAAAAGCAAAAAAAGAAAGACAAGTCAAAGCAAACACGTTTCACGTTAAGACACCAGAAAACTCAGGCCGCTAAGGTGACTAAGAAACAAAGTCACCAACAAACCAAACAAGCAACACGCGGCTCAAACGCGTCAACTCGCCAGCCAGCGCAGCAAAGAAAAAGGGGCTAGCAGGCAGTCATGCTAAGCCAGGCGAGGGTCTTGAGCAACAACACCAGCAAAGAGGGTACAAGCGGGTCACAGGCGGGTGTATAGACTTGTGGTGCAAAAGAGCGACAATCTGTGACGACGCCGAACAAAGCAGAAAAATCAGAACAGCAAGCAAGTACCAAAGGCAGCCAATGAGACCACGGTGCGCGGCGCGGCAGTAGCACAACGATTCAAGCGCAACAATTGGAGGCAATTTTCAAGTGATTAGTCATCAACGCTGCGGCGGCAACTTTCTACGAGACGCAAGAAAAATCAGGCAAACGACGAGTCGCGCACACCTCAATGCGATGGATATGGTAGGTACTCGGTAACTATATACACCTTTAAGGCCAGAAGAAGAATTGTAAAAGTAGAAGAAAAAGAAGCACCGCGCAGAACCAAAAAAAAAATATGCGATGCGTCAAGTCTTCAACAACAACCGTCTTTAGAATCGCGTAGCCAACAGCAAACAAGCAGGCCAAGTAAAGCGTAGATTGGTGAACGCACAATAAAAAAGTGGCAGTCTTCATATATGTACATACGTACTCGTTGGTAATAGCTTTGCAGTGCTTGGCGCTAGCAAGGTTTTGAGAAAACCTGCCTGCTGTTGGGCAAGCGGCAGGCAGAGGCGCATTTGCCGTTCGTAACAGGCCAGCCAGCACAAGTACACCCATACACATGTATGTTGTGTAAACCACGCATTCGTTTAGGCCGGACCTGATGACGCTACGCTGCTTGTCGTTCACATAGTGAAACTACATACTTGGTTTCGCTTCAACAGTAACCGCGCACTAAAATATTGAACTAAATAAATGTTGAAGTAGCAAATTAGTTGAGTAAAGCGTAATAAAACAACACATATTGAAGCGTAGTTATGAATGTGGACTAAAGACGCATCAAAGTGAAGCGAAGGTAGAACTAACGACTGTGGTTCCGTGTTGGTTAAGCACCGATTTATTCATCGACGGGCTCTATCGAATGTAAACAGTTGTGGAAAAGCGAAAAATAACCAAATATATTCTTGTAGCCACCATTGTCATCGATGAACTGGATTAAAAGCCACTTAAGACTTCTTTTATACAACAGTTGGTTTCAATATTTGCTGACTTTAGTTAGGTTAGGTTGTCGCGGTCGTCCATAAGGCACACCTTAAGTCTGAGGGAACATTGTGATGCCACCTGTGGCATCCCTCCTAAAACTATTTCAGAAGGTCCCTGATTTCCAGACATCTAAGGACCTCGAAGTTATCGAATAATTTTCTACCTAGTGCGGACAATCTTCGTCTGAACACAGCCGGGAACCAGTACAATAGGTGCATAATCGTTTCCTCCTCTTCTCCATCTTGTCAACTTCTAAAGAAGTCAAGTAATCGTACGCCTAGTCGATAGGCATGCTTGCTTATTAGGCAGTCTCCTGTTATGACAGATACTAACAAACTAACATTATGCTTATTTAGGCTCATTAGTAAGTCAATGCGTTTAGCGGTGAGCACCGGACACAATTGCCTGACAGTTTTGCAAGTGATCTCGTCTTGCCATCTGTCGTTCGCTACTTTAGTAAACCACTCGAATATATGACCAAGTACAAGCAAGAAGTTTGGTCCCAAATCGCACCAGTTTATCGGCCTTAAAATTCCAATATATGTCGCAGAGTCCAGGAATCCATCACCTTTAGACGAAATTACTCAGCCATTTCGTTCAGAGATGTTTGGCACTTCATGGCTACCATCAGTCAGTGAAGAAGTAGATTTAAACTTGGGCTGCGAAGTTCAGGGCTCGCGAAGATAAGAAATTTATGTATGTATTGTAACGCTGTTTCCCTGAATGTTGCCACTATTTTAGCCTCTTTAATTGGTATTGGGTATACCTCCGGCCACTTGCTAAAATAGTTCATTACTACTAACACGTATGCATATGGTTCCCGGTCTGGTGGTAGGAAATAGACCGGTTACATCCATAGTAATCCGCTCAAATGGTGTACTTGAGCTATACTGTCTCATCTGGCCACGACTGCTGAATTTATATGCTTTCACTGCAATATACTCCGACCTGATAGAAACTCTGCTCAATGTCCCTCAGCTTTCGTGATTTCCATGCGCCCTGTACTGAGACTGTTCCTATTGCAGGTGTATTGGCCATTTTCACATTCCCGTGTTCTTTGCAAATAACCAGTTATCAAATTTAAATGCGATCAGGTTTCCGCTGAGGATTTCTCTGTAGTTGGCAGCCGTCTGTTCAGTTCCAAATTCGGGGTTTCCTGCTGACACTTCCATGGGTGTTCATTCTTCCGGTGATATTATTCTGATAAGCCGGACCTCAATAAGGTATTTTTAATAGTCCTATTTATTTCTTAAATTCATTATATGGTCCCCTTAAATGTTTGCATTTGTCAAAAGTTATACTAGAGTACTATTTTTCTGAGAAAATTTTCTTCGTTTCTCGTTTCTTCCAGCGATCACGATCATCGTCCCCAATTTTGATGATTAGCAACAATGCGGTTGGCTCGTGGAAGAAGCCGTGACCATTTAGACAGCACATTAAGTCTATGTTTGCGGTTTATTATCCAACCTTTGATAGAGCTGCATCTTCTTTATGTTTGTAAATATCAGAGCTTACTTAACATCTTGTTCTTTGCTCTTATCTGTGTCGCTTTATGAGTATTCCCTATTAGCGATTACCTGCTGTACACACTTCATGTACGCAAACATACATATGTACATATGTACTTACTGCGTCCTCCCAGGTATTATTAATTGCTTTCAAAGCAAGAAAGCCAGCGCGAGATTTCTCATTTTTATTATTATTCATCTCGCTTCCAACAGGCTGATTTTTATTGTTATTTCTTTAGGGTGATTCAATGAGGCCGCAGACATTCGCAATAGTGTCATTGTTCCATGCGCTGTGTAGCAAGTGGCACCATGCTGCTGAAACCACATATTATTTTCAAATGACTCCACCAGCCCAAAAACTACACCAAACAGTGACTTGTTGTCGATGCCTAGTTTTTTCTTGCAGTGGATGCAGGTTTGCTTGTTAACCCCGTTTAGGTGAAAATGTTCTTCATCGCTAATGATGATTTTTTTTTTTGCAAAAATCGGCTTCAACTTTNGGGAACACGGAAGAGAAATAACAATGCGCTTGTTCGATTTATTAAATGGTGCAAAACTTAAAAAAAGCAAAGTTCGTTTGGCGCTGTCGTCAAAATAAACCTACGGTTTCGAAGGAGTCAGGCTAAAGCGCGAGATATTACGGCATTTCTTTATGAGCTGAACATATGAATGTATGCGATATGTTAGAGTCTATCCAAGAAAAGAAATTTCACTTGTCGTACTATCTTGAATATGACTGTGCCAGAGAATCACGAATTCCACGAAGCAGTTCTATGCCTGAAAAAAATGGTAGTTGGACTCTGCTTACAGCCCTCATGTAACGAGAGCTCATGAAGTTGGTAATAGTTACGCGGTGTATGTCGTTTATGGCCTATCTATATCCACACTTTCGTTGATTAATGTAGGTTTGGATTAGCAACTCTAACGGCAACTTAACCTCCTGGATCCAAGATACAATTCTCAGCTTAGGGCATCAGTAAGTTTATTTCTGCTAGTTGGCGAGAGATTTGCCGGACAAAATTTGAATAAAAGTGGGGAGAGAACACAATTCTTGTTTTATTTTTTTGGTGCTTGATCTCGAAATATAACCAGTCATTGTGAACCATCTGCACAATTCGAAAACCATAGTTTTAGTCCCAAAGTAAGGGAAGGTGTCTCAATGTCTTCCAAGAGCTCGAGGTGAGAAGCTGTGTAGAAGTCTTTCGAAAAGTCCAACACTACAACGACAGTTCCTTCTCCGGGACATTTACAATCAAAGCAACAAGGAAAAAACTTGTGGGAGAAGTCTTGCCAAGTCGAATAGAAAGAAGGGTATAATTTTATCTCAGTGTAGAAAACCAAAGGGCTTGACACATTTTATTTCTCGATCTGTTTTCTCCACTTCTTCGCTGTGCTATATGTAATATTCATTATCTGTAAAGGATACTTAATGTTTCTCTTAGGGAATATTTGCTGAAAGCGGCTTCATAAATAGAGCAGCAGATTTTCGATAAGTTAAAGTTGAAGTTGGAAATTTTCAAAAATGCTTCATCTCAAAAATCAATACAGAGACATGCCATTTTACAGCTAGAAAATAAATGAAATACAAAGAAATCCACAGCGCTTTTTCCCCAATACTAAATTGAATTTCATTATTTTTTCGCGAAACGATGCGCTGTTTAGCTTAACTGATAATAAAATTTCATTTGGAAAACCATGACTCAATTGCAGTGGATGTGACGGGGTGAACAGATACCGGAAAGTACTGCCAAAACAGCAAAAAAAACAGCAAGAAGAAAGGAGAGATGAATGCACTGCGAGTTTGTCGAGAGTATTTCTACGTAAAAGCAGGCATTGGACGAAGCTTTGTTCTCTTTTTTTTCGTGTGCAATCGTCATTGATTTTTTCTGTTTACTGTTTTAAGAAATAAAAATTGTGACCCAAATCTACGGTGCAAGGTGGCCAAGTGGGTAGCGAAGTCATTGAAACAACGCAAGCACTGAAGTGTGGCTGTTTTGTGTTGTCTTTTTTTGTATCGTTTTTCTTAGTTGTTGTCACCTCAACGCTACTGCAAAGCTACATACATGCATACATATGCACATATTTTGTTTAATTTTATTTTGTTTTGGTCTGAAGTTGTCTTCTTCAGTTGTGCAGTTTAATTTTGTTGTTTGCGGTTACGATTTTTATGTTATGCGCGCTGCGCATGCGCTTTACCTCTTTGAATTTATTTTGATATTTTATTTTCGAGTTTTTCATTTCCTTTTTTTTCGCCGCATTTTACTTTTAATTTGTATCTTTTGAGATACCCTTCATTTAACAATGTTTAATGCTGAACCTTTTGCAAATTGAGGTTTATGAGCTTTAAATCATCGCCACCACCTCCTCACTTTGTTGTTGGTTATTTTTTATTATGCTGTTGTCTCGGCAGCCAACTTTGAAGGTTAAAGTGCGGCTACAGTCGATTTACAAAGCGGCAATCGCCGTTAAAACATTACAGTATGCTGCTGCAAAACGTTTAAGGTTTGTGGTGAAAATTAAATAAAATTATAACATACNTAGCCAACTTTGAAGGTTAAAGTGCGGCTACAGTCGATTTACAAAGCGGCAATCGCCGTTAAAACATTACAGTATGCTGATGCAAAACGTTTAAGGTTTGTGGTGAAAATTAAATAAAATTATAACATACATATGTATATTGCATAAAAACCAAGTGACGTTACATTTGATGTGCAAATAAGTGTCGCCTAATCTATGAATAATATAAAAACACGCATGTGTATCTGGCAGATTGAGTTTCTGCGGTCGCATAATGTGACGAAAAGTTGACCCACTTTTGATGGCTTAAGACACCACCGACACGAGATAAAATAAAACAAAAAATAAAATAAGATTTACAAAAATTAAATTCAAATAAGATAAATTAAGATAAGACACGACAAAACAAGACAAGGCAGGACCGGACAAAACAAGAGAAGGCAAGACCAGGCAAGACAAAAACAGACAAGACCAAAATAGACGGGAGAAAGCAAGATAAGATAACCTAATATGGTGTGCGGGTTCGAGCTTCACACCTGAGCTTTTAGATGTTTACAATTCCAGTTCGGATTGCTCAGTTTACTTTCGATATAATTTGTATATATCTTTTCACGTCGACTCCCTTTTGTTAGCGCAGTCAAAATAGCCAAATCTAACCTGCGGATTGTCATTTTTATTAGTCCTGCTCATTCAACATGCTCAATTAAGAGGGTATTTCGTATAACTTAGAACCAAAAATTTAAAAAACCGGTTACATTACAAAGCTAGTTAAGGCCAATTAGGCTAAGCTAACCTACTTTAAGCTAAGATAAGATAAAATAGGATAAAATAGCTTAAGATAATTTTATATGACTATCCTATTATTGCAAGCAAGATCTTTGGGGTTTTGCAAACTAAGCTGCCTTCCTCGTCGAGTGCACCATAAATATGTCCCCTCGATATCGATAGGCGTCGGCCGACCAAGGTTGAAGTTGTCGTTCCTGTTGTCTGAGGCTCAGTCTGGCAGCATCGCGTTGGATGTTGTTGAGTGTCACTGTACTTGTATATCGTGCATCGCCAATCTACCTACCCGTTTTTTCTTCATTGAACGCAAGTTACTTGTGAGTAGTGATTGCCTCGAGTGTCTTTACAACAAGGGGGATGAACGTGATCGGCCTGTAGAGTCCTCTAGTGCGGCGTTTTCTTTTCGCTTCGGTATCGGTATCAGGGATGGTGTGCCTGGCCAAAGACAGGTTGAAGAATGTAGTGTAGAACTCGACTTCCCGTGCATAAAGTTTTTTTTAGCATCAGCATTGACCAATGGATTTTGGCGATTGTTTCAACATCAACATAGGGATGCTGTCTAGCCAATGGTTTTCGGCTATTAAGCTTTCGTTATGGTTTCCCTAAACTCCTTGAACTGGATTGTGGCTCATCCTTGCAAAGCTTGTGCATTTTTCGAAGGGTTTTGCGTTCGGCTGTGTCTCTCTCAGTCTTACCGATGCACTAATAATGTACACTTGTGCTTATGTTCGTTAACAATGCACCGTATATCCTAATTAGATTCCTTGGTTCTAAGGTAATAAGGAGGCTATCGTATTCAAGGTTGACTTACTTAGCTTCTGCTTATGGCGGAGGTAGCTGGGGCAAATAATAGACTTTGAACAGCAACGGAGGTATACATTCAATACCTGAAGTTTTTTAGAATCCATGTCTGTGTTCGGCTAGTTTGAGATGCTTCATGAGGGTGGCGATTATTGCTTCTACGGTTTTTGCCAACGAGGATGGGAGGCATATGGGTCTATACGAGTCTCCGACGACTGTCTTCTTCTCTGGGTGAAGAAGGGAGCTATGGGATGATCAAAGAGGCAGTGATAAACCCGACTTCGGCAGATATCGTCTTTTTCAATATTTGCGTGGAGATTGCATCTGAGCCAAATGCCTTAGATGACTTGGCGTTGCTGACAGAGGCCTGCATTTCTCCTACAGTATAGCAAGTTGGAGTGACTCGGCGGCCGAATTTGTGCGCTTTGTCCGTGGATCCGACATTGTGGTGTTGCCAATTATAAGGACTAAGTTGTTCTTTCGTTTCGCCGGATGGTAGAGATTTCCCATTCCTTCATAGTTTTTGCTTGCTCTGCATGTCTGTGTTCATTGACCAGGTTTCTAAAATCCTTGTTGCGGTACCTGTGTGGCTATTCTCAAACAAGTTAGCGAAAATTTTCGCATCGCTATCGCAAGTTGCCGATGTGTGTTATGAATGCCGTAAAGTTGAGATAGCGATACAATATTTGTCGCTAGCTCATTTGAGAATAGCCCCTCTGATTCGGAGATCGCCCGGATAGGCTTGTTGAATTCGATCACGCACATCTGCAGTTCCCGCCGGCTGGTATGAAACTAATGAAGTTTTTACCAGTTTAAATATGTTGGATTGATCGTAAATTTTAGTCATCTAGCAGACGTTTTGATTGACTTATTTCACTGGTTTTGCATTCCATTCGGTAAACTCATTGAAACAAAGTTACACATTAAACACACATTTTATTTTCCTACCTTTACTCTACAATTGCCCTTAACAACCCTCAAACCTCGCGCATGAAAAATACAGCCACTCAACCGTGACTTTATTACAGTTAACTCGAGTATTAAATTTTTTTCCATAAACCTTAATTATTGCCACAATTTTATTATCAAAAACGTAAAAAAATAAAACCGAAAAAGAGCACAAATTGGCAACACCTCAGTTCCATGGGGCGATAAAAAAAATGTTTGCAACCAACACGATTTAAGCTACCTCAATCCCCTCTAGCCACCTGTACCCGAATATGTGTATCTACAACTGGTTGCAACGTTGCACATTTAAGGTTTTTTTTGTTGTCATTACTGTTTCATACATGCATGTTGCATGCCTGCATACATATGTGTGTGTTTTATTCGTTTTTTTTTTTGTTTTTGTAGCTGTGTTGCTTACCTTTGTAGAGTTTATTNTTCAATCCCCTCTAGCCACCTGTACCCGAATATGTGTATCTACAACTCGTTGCAACGTTGCACCTTTAAGGTTTTTTTTGTTGTCATTACTGTTTCATACATTGCATGTTGCATGCCTGCATACATATGTGTGTGTTTTATTCGTTTTTTTTTTGTTTTTGTAGCTGTGTTGCTTACCTTTGTAGAGTTTATTGACACTTGCAATATTTCGCTTTACATATTTTTCTACATTGGCCGCTGTTTTTGCTGCTGCTGCTACTGCTGCTCCTACCAGCATTCGCACGTCTACTTTACAGCACTACTGCTCTCGTTCTCTCACTGTCTCTCTCACTACTTCGGCTACTGACGTTGGGACACTTTTTAGCGCTTATCTCACTTGCACTTGTACACTTGTACGTTGCTGTTTCTACACTTTTTATTGCTTTTGCTCTGTTCTGCTTACAATGCAGCGTAACAAAGCGATTACAATTTAAAATGTATGTAAATTTTCCACAACTTCGCTACAGTAATTAATACACTGTATTTGACGAAAACAAATATTATTGCACATTAATTCGTAATTTGTTGTTTACAAAATTTTCAACAAATAACCCGGATATTTAACAGTCATGCGTCCGTAATGTGTGCACAGTCCGCATTTTCTTATTGGAAGCAGCGTAAAATGTTAACCACTCACTCAATGTTACACACAAATGCACATCATGACTTTCCACTTTTTTACCATATGCCAAACTAGAGCGATCTCGCTTGCACGCATGCCAACTAACTGAATGGCACTGATTCTGTTGCTCTATTGCTTTTGTGTTTTTGTTGTTGTCTTATGAAACTCGGCGCTTGGCGGATGACACTTGATTTTTTGTTTACATTGCATTGAGTGGGCACAATGAAATGATCAAGAACAAGCAACAACAATGCAATGAGCACAAGTACACACACAAACACACGCGAGTGGACGCATGACGACGCAAACGCCGTTCAGTCGTTCTGGTTCTGCACTTCTCTGCTTCCACTGTTCTGAATACTTGTTTCTTTGTTTGATTTGTTCGCCAGCGGGAAACCAACAAGGGGAAGGGACGAATAAAGCAATAAAAGCAGAAAATTTTAAATAACCTTCAACTACTTTTTTATTTTATTTTTGCCTTTTCGCCGCACGTTGATTGCTGGCGCACTTCTTGTTTTCTTTTATTTTCACTATACTCGAGCTCGCGTACGTAGATTTCACCACCACCATTCCCACCTTAGCAAATCAAATCTGTATTTAGGACGTTGTTTTTGCTTATGCTTGGGTTTTGCGTCTTCTTATTCGTTTGGCAAATTTTCGTTTGGCCCTTCCCCAGGGATTAGGCGCTGGGGCATTAACTTCCAGATTTCGTATTTTTATAAATAAATGATTAATTTATGAAAGCTTTCTATGAAATTACCTTTTTTATGAATTCTTCTGCTCGTGAGCCCACTCAAAAGTGGCGATAGCGTATCGGTTTGAGATTTCTCTCTACTTAAATATTTCAGTGAAAAGTAGCACACTCGGCCACTTTGCCTTTGGCCATGTTGATTAACTAGCAAACAAATTTTGCTTTTGCTGCGCACAATGCGCTCGACGACGGTAGCTATTCACTATTCATAGTACACTACGCCAACCACTGACTCCTCAAGAGCCTAAAGTGAATCTCAGAATATTTCGTTTAATTGGTCTTTCTTGTCTTTGCAATTTTTTCACATATGCGCGCACATTTATTTGCAGCCGACTTGTGATTTCCACTGCTGTTTAGTCTAGGCTAAATGCGTTACATTTATTATTACTACACATATGTATTTTGTAATATAAATAAGCATTCACTCAAATGAGTCGTGCACTTATCGCAGTCTGCGCGCTACAAAATTTTTCTTCTTTTCAGATTTACAAAAATCCACTTGCAAAAAACACCGCCACCGCAAACGAAAACCGATCAACAACCTACTCCAGCTGTCACAAAAACAACACTGAACGCACTAATCGAAATAGGAACGGCTCGTAAGCGCAGTGTTGCATGCAGCAGGTGTGTTTTGGAACTTGATGTGTGGATTTCATCTGTCGGGCACAGGTGAAATATGCACAGAATTTTGTTAAACTAAATTATAAACTTGAAAGCAGTTCTACAGAGATGAAGCAATGTTTTATTTATAAACTAAACTTATAAAAGTATTTTTAAATGAACAGCTAAGATTTTAATTAAAACTTCTGAGAATAACATTAAAATCCACACCTTAGCGAAGACTACAACCATAAGTATACAAATAGTAGAGAACTTTAGTCCTAATTTAGACGACGCAAGTGCTTACAATCCATTTCAATTTCCTATGTTTCCATGTACCGTGGACTTGGGCGTTTGCAATATTTTTTCGATTTCGTATTTTGACTACCATTTGAATACATATTTTACTATATAAAAATAAAAAATATGCAAAACCAAAAATTGNAAGTAAAGTGCTAGAGGTTAGGAAAACGGGTGGGGAATTTTTGAATTTGTGTATTTTGAAAATATTAGACAAAATTGCTATCAATAATCCATTTGCGAATGTCTGGAGTTTGTAGATTCTGAACTGGTTCTAAATCAATGTAAAAGAATTAGTGGCTAGTGTTTGTAAAGCATAGCGGTATACGCAGATGTTGACCAATTTGATTTAAACGATGAATGGACAAGTATTTTGAGGGATTCTATTATCAAAGAAAGTAAAAGAAAGAAAGTAGCGGTGTGGAAAAGTTTGGGAGGTATTCGTTAACAAAAGGGCAGAAAATGGAGATTTATTATATCCATTTTAAGGATATTATATAGTTTGGTAACATCTTTGCATCATTCTAATGTTGACTGCCACCGTTTTTTTTCAATAACAGTCGGTTAAAAAAAATGAAATGGCTGTTTGTTGAAATTAATTTTGTCCTTAGAAATTATAAAATTAAAAAATAAATATGTGTATACATGCTATCTGTATTGCACATCTATGAACATACAAATGTTTCTTCAACCGAAAGCATTTTATGAATTATGTAGATACATGCAGCATGCAGATTTAGGGTTTTTATTAGTCGGATTGCTGGCAACACTGTGCACAGCTGATTTTTGTTCTCCAATCGGAAAAAATTCTACAGCAAAAACACCAACAACGAAATCTGCCACAAGTGGAGAATTTTTTGCCATTTACAATTCTCCAGTTGTGTTATACGCTAGCATTTGTTGTAGGTGGTGTATTAAATTAATTAATTAACTAGCAATTTGGTTTAAAAAGTGTATTGAGTGTTGAAAAGATATAGTTTAGTACAAATATAAAAAGAAACGCAATAAAGTTGCAGCACAAAGCAAAAAAAGTAGAATTGTAAGCTCAGTGAATCGTAGACTTTCGTGCGCGGTCAGGTGGAACGCTAGCAACAACAATACGCTTGAAGTCGGAAAATACTTATTCGAAAAGTGCATTTATGTACCTAAAGAATTACAAAAGCTGCAATTAACTGCGTTGTTAATAAAAAAATATACATATATCAGTGCTAGCCTCCCATTACTAGTAGTGCAACATAATTGTGAGAACAATAAATACTTGTCAAAATGACGAATATGCGGCCACCCAAAAAACCATCCTCTTGAAAGTGGTTATTCTCGGGGATGGCGGCGTAGGAAAATCCTGTCTGATGAATCGCTTTGTTTCAAATCGCTATGACGAAAACAACTTTCATACAATTGGCGTTGAATTTATGAATAAAAACATTGATGTGGATGGCGAGAAATACACATTGCAAGTAAGTCCAGCACAGAATTAGTACAACATGTGTGTATGTTTGAATGTATTGCTTGGTAGAAGGTGACCGAAAATTGTGTAGATATAAAATCAAAATAAGCAGAGGGATATATAACTACGCTTGATTTTTATATTTACATACATACATACATTGTTCAAATTATTAAAAGCGTTAAGCAGGAAGCCGCCATGGCAATGAGCCTCAAAGTCAAACTACTACTTCTGGTTAGGTAAGGAAATTAGTAGTAGTAGGGGTGGATAGTACAAAGTAGGTGTACAGTATGTAACTTTATTAACTTATGCTAGTTAAATGCAGGTATTCCCATTGTGTATACTTCCACATATATACATACATCAAAAATGTATATGTACTTACCTCAACCACACAGTCCTATGTATGTAGTCCACTCATCAATAATCTAAAGCTGTTAGTGCCAACTCATGAATAATGTTAGTTATTGTAAATAAAGGTGTTATGTACTTTATTTATTTTACCCGAATTTAAGATCGGTTTGCACCACTAAGCAAAGACTACAAACGAGTACGTTAGGATTTTTAATGTATAAAACTACTTAAGGTCTTAGCAAGTGCGTTGTTTTATTGCTTTGTTAGTTGTATATAAATGAGAAGACGTTTTGTTTCATGATAAAGCCAGAAATATTGTAGTTCGAATCAAATACAATGTGAGCAGCACCGCTGGACTCTCGTTACTCTGGCACAATTAAGTAAAGAGCGTGTCAGACGTGGCAATATATTTCGATTAGGGCTGATGATTTCACCCGGGTAATGAGCTACCCGGGTACCTGGGTAGCGGGTGAAGCCCTACCCGGGTATTGAATTACCCGGGTAGCCCGGGTACCCGGGTGTTTTATAACCCGGGTAGACCCGGGTAGACCGGGTACCCGGGCAGTATGGTAATTACCCGGGTACCCGGGCACCCGAAAAAATGTGGAGAGGTGAAAATTAAACGCATTTACGATCATATAACGCAAACGAACGTACATATGGAAAATCTATAAGAATCTTCCGTACCATATGGGGAAATATTATAATATACAACACATACATTGCACTTGACAAATCCGTCATTCATCACACAAGCGTACTTCCAAACCCAGCTTGTTTTAGGCATGTCTAAAGTATTAATATTTACGAAGTTGGTAATGCGCGTACAGATATCGGATCGGTAACAAATAAAATTATTGAGACACACCCACCTGCGAATCTAAACGATGACCGACAGTTGAGGCAATTTTTGTGTTGGAATGAAAAAAATTTTAAAATTTCTTCCACAATTATTTCACAACAATACGTTCATCAACCTACTTCTCGTATTAAGGAAACTTCATTAAATAATTGTGATTTTAAAAGCTTTAAATATTATGAGAAAAGAAACTATAATTTGAACAAGCTGATACAATAAAAGTACAAAATCTTTAGGTGAATGAATAGCATAAGGCTTTGTTACCTTACTTTTTGTACCAGAAGTGGCCTACCACAGGGTTTAGTTCTTATATAATTCCCAATGAGAACGTTCTCGTCAGTTTTGTTCTCATTTTGGTTTTGGTTTTGACGCGTTCTTGGGAACAAAACTACGACAATGGCATTTAGTTTCGATCATACATTTCGTTCTCAGTCCCTGTTTTAAAATATTAATATTTAATATTCTTTAAAATATACATACATACATACATATGTACACATGCATGTATGTATATGCATTTACAAAAATTAGAAGTTTGAATTTAAGTACAGAAACTAATGTTTTAATTTACTTTTCTTGTCTCCGTCTACTCAGGCAAGCGGTTAGGTGTACATAGTCGCGTACACTCTAGACATAAAAAAATAATTATAAAAAAAAAATTTCTCACTGAAAAAATATTTATCCTCACCAAAAAGATTATACAAGAAGCTTTATGTCGCATTACCCGGGTGTTTTTCGTTTAACCGGCACCAACATATGTATATTACCCGGGTACCCGGGCAAATCGGGTAATACCCGACTACCCGGGTAATAAAAGCCCCGGGTAATACCCGGGTAATCGGGTACCCGGGTACCCGGGCATTACCCGAATTACCCGGGCACCCGGGTAATACCCGGGTAACCGGGTACCCGGGTATCATCAGCCCTAATTTCGATGCAATAAATTTCGGAAAGGCTGTCAAATTGAGAAATCAGTTGCATGAGCAGTCACACCTTGCATGGAAAGTGTCTTTCGAAAGAGGTTTTTATTTCCGAACGGCGAATTGCAGGAAAAATTTCTGAAATCGCTTTTTGGCTGTTCACACAGCGAAGGAGTTTCTGGCAATCTTTCTCGATACTAAAATGCAACCATGGGCGGTGGGGTTGGCGTTTGTTTGCTATTTCTCTTATAATTAACATATTTGTCGTGTAAACAATAATTTAACGATTAAGTATATTAAACAAAATAATATATTTCAAGCATTTTTGATATTTAATTCAACAATATTTTTTATCATTTTACACAAATTCACGATCAGGGCCACACGGCAACACTCGATTAGTTTGACAGCACTTGCAGAAGAAATAAAAATTTCTAGTGCAGCACGAGCAAGTTGAAATATATTTCCGAAATCGATTTTCGCTCTTGCTGTTGCAGTCCCACCTTGCAACTTTTATTTCTGAAACTGATTTCCGAAGGGTGACAGAAACATCTTTCTGGCTGTTCACACATCGAAATAAAATTTCTCTTTCTCAATTTGACAGCGAATTGCGTGCGAAAGACGGAAATATTGCCACGTCTGACAGGCTCTTAAGGTATGCATTTTAGTGATGCACAGAACCGAGAAACCGGAACCGGCTCCTACAAAAATCGAAAAAAAACGGTTCTAACGGAATACCAT